>NW_011338401.1:196687-201499 GCF_000735185.1 Notothenia coriiceps
ACACATAATGGCCTGTGTGTAACTGATGGCGTGAAGAGGCAATTAAAATGGGTTTCATATCATTTCCACATTTAGTACAGGAATAAACAGTGATTTGGCATTGGAACTCTACCTGCTTGTGGGGTGTATTTTTCCACACTAATGAAGAACAGCATAATGCCGTTTAGTAACACTCAAACATCGTCAGGATCACTAAAAGTGGATTTTGTAAGCCAAAAATAGGAACAATGGATGTTAAAATGTTTTTCAAAAGGGGAGAGCCACATAGTGGGGACCCCTTTAACCAATCTGCCTCAATTTCAAATGATATAAAAATTAATGAAGACCAGCTAAAATGCGTTTACTCAATTAGATAGTTCAAATGTGTTCATCTATGCAACACTTGGTTGGGCAATATTAACGCAATGCAACAGCTAATTAAGCTAAAAGAACGCTGACAGGGTCCATTTTGGAGACAGAAGGGAACACAGGAGTTTAGGCCACCACTCACACGAAAGAGAAATAAAAAAAAAAGCACAATGGGCCCTTAATATAAAGTGAAATTAACAAAGAAAATTGTTAATATTATCATACAAACACCTCATCCACCTCAAACACTTCCTAAGAGAATAAGGTGGATCTGGCAGAAAAAGACACCAGCTCCTCTTCACACGAACGGACTGTACTTATATCGGCGCTTTTTTTTATCCAGTCTTTATAAGAACCCTCAAAGCGCTTTACATACTACATGTCATTCACCCATTCACACCCATTCATACAGAGCAGTGTACCTTACTCTAGGACCTAACATTCACACACATTCACACACCGTTGGCCATGCCATCGGGAGCAACTCAGGGTTAAGTATCTTGCCCAAGGATACATCGACATGTTGACTGCATGGGCTGGGATCGAACCCACAACCTTCTGGTTGAAAGACGACCACACTCCCTCACAGCCACAGTCGCCCATATGTGCTTAATCCGGACACTTACAAGAGAGTGTGATTCATACTCTATTACATATACTCTATTATATATATATATACTGTAGATCTGCAGTGTGCTGCAGAGAAATTCCTTCCATTAAACGGATACAAGCCCTTTTATTTTTGCACACAGTCACACACACAGAAATGCACAAAAACAAATACACAGAAATGCTGTGGGTGTGGCACCAATGTTTTAATGGCTAATAAGTACAAAGGCTTTATCCCCGACCTTTCACACCCTCTTCAGTGGAGTCCCCATAAAGAGGATTCATGGGTGTTATTTTGTTGGTTCATGCCTGCTGAAATGAGTGTGCCCTGTGCGTCTCTCGGCTGTATTAGTTGAGTGTAATAGAGTATGAATCACACTCTCTTGTAAGTGTCCGGATTAAGCACATATGGGATTTACACAGTCTTCTTCCATTACCCGCCTGCCCATTGGTCTGCCTTGCATTTGTGTATTAGTGTTTGCGTGCGTGCGTGTCCGGGTGTGTATGTATTTTTGCATGCAGAGAGTGAATGCATGCAAAATCATTTCAATTTTCAGCTATTTACATTTTCACTTGCCGGAAAGAGCCACTGCATTGAACATCAAATTCAACAGTTGATGTTCTCTACAGGTTATTCCATATCACACCAGGGGTCGGTTTTAGGGCTGCATTTCATGACATTTCCCGTGCAGAGGGATTGGAAGTGAAAAAGCAGCCAAGGACTCTTTTATTATCAGAAAAGCAAAGGGATACTACTGAGACGTTTGAATTGCTATGCTGTTTTGGGCTGGTATGTTGGTGTGTATGCATGTGTGTGTGTCCGTGTGCACGGGTTTTTGTGCTTTGGGATTTGTCCTGCTGAACGTGGCAAATTTCAGATGCACATGCTGATGGGAGTGCTGAGATGGTGAGTGTTTCCAAAGTGCCACTGGCAGTGTGAGAAAGGAAAGATGTCTCAGCTGCAAACGCCTCAAAGCACAGTAGGTTTCAGATTAATTTGCCTTGCTGCCTGTTGGGAAGAAGAAGATGGGGATTAGGCAAGCACACAGTTGCTCAAAAATACATCCTCAACTTGCCAACTTTCTGCATCCTCTGCTCTGTTACAAGTAGTTTAAATGATATGTGTTTGTTCCTTATGGCAAGGTACAAGACATTTTTGATACAGTCTATATATGACATTATTTAAGGTTATTGATTGACTCCACATAGGTACTGTAAACAAATGTATATTAACTGATTTAAAAAAGTGCTAAAATGTCATGGCAGTATTTTAAATACATCGAAACAATACATTTTGTTTTATGAAATGTATAAGCAGGCCATTGTCTTGTCTCTATGATGTTTGTTGACCTAACTCAACAGATTGTTGACAGTGCACATGTGTCTGCGTGTGCATGTGTTTCATCTCAAAGAGTGTCACTTACATCCTCTATTAAATTCAGCCTCAGAGCATTAGCATAAACATATTGTTTTTCAAAGACAAATGCAGAAACTGACTCCATTACGGTCCTTTGAGTGGTGCCGGTTCTGCCTCTGTTGTTGTTGAATGTGAGAGCTGAGGCTCACCTCTAAGACGTTTAGTCGGATGAAAGAGACTCCTCTTGTCTTCCGTCTTCTCAAACGTGCTTCGATGGCTGTGAAGGGTTGTTTGAATTTCAAATAAGTCTTTGTCACGAAAGTAGCCAATTGTGTCCTTTCCATAACTTACCACTGAGGGACTTAAGCCTCGACAGCGAGAGAGAGATGAGCACTGGGCAAGAGGGATTCTCTCTTTTATAACATTCAAAAGAGGCTAATATCTTTTCACAAATTGCTCTTTTGGTTACAATATAATTCAAGACCTGATAATGGCTTTATTTCCTGGATGGAGACATTTTGCAGTGAGGCATAATTACAATGTATTCGTAATTCCCGTACGAGAAGGAACCGATGTGTAATTACTTTCCAGGCTAAATTTGCAGGCCGACTGAATGGTCTCCTCGTGTGAGAGCATTGGCTAAGGTATGACATTAAAATATTTTATTCAACATGGTTACTGTAATTAGCTAACCCTTTTCCTCGCCAACCCCCGTAGTTTCATTCTCAACCGACTCTCTTGATCCCGTTCTTCTCTCTTTGATTATCTCTCCACCTCTGCCTTCTTGGGTCTGGCACAGGATTGTGATATACCTATCCTTAAAAGTAAGATTAACACAAATTTGGTAAACCTGAATGCGTTATAGTGTTGTTCCAGGAGGGGCTAATTTACGTTATTGTGTGGAAGCAAAAGACACATTTGTCATTTAGGGTTTCAGTAGGGCTGCAACTAACAATCATTTATATTATCTATGAATCTGCATGATATATATGTATTGGATTATACATTATTTACAATTAAAAATGTCTATGTCAGTGTTTCAAAGTCCAAGGTCATGTCTCAACATGTCTTGTGTTTGTCAGTCCATTACTTAACAAATAGTTGGTGATCATTTTTTTCTGTCGATCAACTAATCAATGAATCAAGCTACAGGTGTCAGTGGTTACTTTATTAAGGGCGGTTTGATTTAGCATGGCAGAGAGAATCCCGGGGCTCTGAGGAATACAACAGTTACACTGCTAGTTTAATTGTAATGCCCTTGTTCATTCTTCAAGGTCATATTTCAAAAGTCTTGTCTTTCCTCGGGTTCTGATTGTATTTTTACACAGTCTAGTCTCTCTTTCTGATCTCAGTAGATCATTTCCAGAATGGTAGTGGTATCTCTTCAACTAGTTTACATTATACACTAATCATTTTTTATCTGGCTTTAAATGTCTGTTTCTTAAAGTCTAATTAAAAAAAATCTAAATGTTACATTTAACAATTTGGAAGAATTATCAAAAACATGATTTTAATTGTATACCATTTTATGGTGTTTACATTATGTATGGGCCAACTGCTATTACACACTATAAGCAAATCAATTTATCACATTTTAATTTTAATCATTTTCATGACGTCATGCATGATTCAGATTAAGTGGAAACAGCCTTGCTTTCGGCTTTTGGTCTCGGCTCATGCTGTTTCATGGAAAAAGGAACCGACCATGAAAAAGGTCACGATGACTGAATCTCCCTTCAGTCTGAACGCAGTGAGTCACAACGCCCATGCAATGGTTCATCAATATATTATTCAACCAAATAAAAACATTAATTCCAAAGCATTAGACATTAGGGCTGCACGATTTGGGGAAATAATCTAATTGCGATTTTTCTGACAGATATTGCGATTCGATTTGCGATATTTGTTTTTAAGCGACCCAACGGAAGTTTATTGTAACATGCGGCCATATCTCCAGCTAGGAAGGTCGTATCAACGTGCTCCCGTCTCTAGCACCCCCGCAGCCCGAGCTACGAGTGAAAGAACTAAACTTACATGAAACTTCCGTTGGGTTGCTTTAAAGTCAAGCTTCAGTTTAAGATTCACCCTGTAATAGAAACATGTGATGGAGCATTACTAACCTGACTCAGATGGTTTGTTTCACCAAACCATCTAGGAAAGCTCCATTGGAAGCCATTTGGAAAAGTATTTCAAAAACACTTGGCAGGTGATTGGATCAATCTGTCTATCACCTACTATCATGGGCCACTTCTGATTGGTTAACAATGACTGGTACATGTGGAGCACAGCACTTCTGATTGGTGTGGCTTAAATCACTACTTTGTAACTTTACATACGTGAATTCAAAAGAGTCAATGTTACAACAACAAAATTATTCAGTCTGTGACTACCACGTGTGACACCGCATGGAGAAATATTCCAAAGGGGGGATTGTTTATCATAAACGCGACTAGGTCTTGCTACATAAGCTAGAATAACTTTGACAGCTAAACTGCTAC
>NW_011338401.1:201521-247364 GCF_000735185.1 Notothenia coriiceps
TTTTTTTTTTTTTTAAACCTTTATTTAACCAGATGGTCCCATTGAGATCATCATTCTCTTTTTCAAGGGAGGCCTGTCCAACATGGCAACAAGTAGGTTACAACATGAACATACAACAACAGATAACACAAAAGGACATCGTATTTACAGGGCTACATGAGACATTGACAAGTACCAACAGTATATTTATATCTCGCCCTGTCAATAAGCCTCACCTTCTTGGCAACAACTGTATTGTTTTTGAAGTGGTGAGACAATGCACAGTTTGACCCACTGCTGTCACCCATGCCAAAGCATATCTCTCTGTCCCAGCAACATCAGTACCAAGCAAGAGAGTTTTTTCCACAGCAGGGGATATTGTAAACGCCCAAACATCCCAGCTTCTACCTGGAAATGTGGACATGCTCATATTCCTAAAACATAACCTTGATGATGCTGAGTGAGGGAGTTAGAGTTGAGTTACTTGAAAAACTAAAGTGAAACTTGATTTATTCTATTGCAGGGTCTGATTATTATATTGTTGACACTTTAAAATACTACTATCCTCCTAAAATGCTGTACAAATCAGATTTATTATTTAATGAAAGAAAAAAAGAAAGTAAAAAAAAAATCACATTTTTTTCCTTTATTTTTCAATAGTGTGATAAACATCGTACCGTGGACTTTTTATCGCGATATTATCGTGCCGTGAGTTTTTTGTATCGTTACATCCCTATATATTACAATGCTCACTTTCAGCCAACACTTCCACACTGACCACGCTTACATGCAGCATAATTACCATTGATCATACAAAAAGTAAAATACAAGTACACAAAGAAAACCACTTTCTTACTTTGTATGTACAAAACTGTGCAGCTTCACTTACCTGTTTCCCAATTGTCCACTTAAATCTCAGGGTTTAAGAAACAGTTCCTCTTTAGCTAGAAAGTAGCGTTATTTATTATTCATTTCTGCCTCGGCCTCACTTCCCCCTCCTTCACCTATCGGTCAAAAAATGAACTCTGTCCTTATCCTAACTAGGATTTGCTCTCATCTTATTCTGCTCTCTTTCACCGGCTGGAAGATGGCACTGTATGAAGTATTCATGAAGGCCAGCTTTACTCCTGACATACAGTAACACCATGAGATGTCTGCCCTTGGTTCAGAGAGGAGAGTGAGATCGCTCGCCATTCTGGCCTGATCGAGCTTGAGCTGCAGCTTACACTCAGATAATGGGCAGAAGTTTATATTTCAGACCTTTGAATGTATGTGGCTGAATCAATGGCAGGAATGATGGATAAATGATATCGGCCTGTGGTCACAGATTTGAAATTAGTGTGTGTGTTTTTGCAAAACATACACAAAGGGAAAAACTCCTGTGAGCTCTGGCATGTTTATTTCCTGTAGTGCTTTGTTCGAACAAGAAGGTGCTATCAAAGGAGACATTCCTACCTGGATGATTTGTCATCACCTTATAAACGTCTGTTACCTCTTTCACACCCCAGATGCGATTATATCTTCCTTCGACCTCAAAAACAAGCCAAAAAGATGTCACTCTCCCCTCTGACAGCTCGTGGTTCCTACCAAACTGCCTTCTCTGTGTCATGCTGTGCTTAAACAGCACCTAATATCTCCTTGGAGAAGGAGGTGATATTTTGTTGATCTGACTTTAGTTGCTGAATTTGACATCAACTTTGTGCTGGCAGCTCCAACAGCTGCCCGGTCTAATTACTGTATGTAAATGACAACAGCACTGCCATAGCCAGCCTCTCTGGTGCCGGTTAATTAATTTCATATCTACAGATCAGAAATGACTGTCCTGAGGTAGTTGTACACCAGCGCTGAATACAAAGGTAGCTCCACCCTCTGCAGGGGTTGCATTCAATTTGCTCACAGCAGGAGTCTTATCACGTCAAAAGAGCCAGTTTAGATTGGAAATGTGCTCACACACGGAAATTAACATACAGTTCACTTCAGAAACAAACATAACAAAGCAGAGAAATAGAAGCTTTATCTTTTCCGCTATGAGAGCCAGAAAGGAGAGAACCCAATTTATGGATATTTGCATAGTAATAATATTATTTATATTAATATTTCTAATTCCTGTGGTTCAGTTTATTAAAGGTCATTGTAACTGAAAAAAATCATTTTGTGTTATTACCAATTCTCCCAGCATAGTGTCTGAATGGAATATATTATATACATTTATTCATGACTTGTCCTTATTGTATGTTATCAGTTAGTTGCAGCATGAGCTCCACATGATTTCATATTCAGATAGTATCCATTAAAACAATGTTGAGGTTGTCATGGCAAATGCATATATCCATAGATATATCAAGGATTACTGCTTTCTTTTTTGTTTGAGTTTCTATTTTTTTCATAGAGTAGCTGAAATATGAACAAACAAATGAATAAAGGAAAACACCAATAAGTAAGCACATCTGTAATAATTTAATTAAAAACAAGGCAACGCCGCATTCTTTCAAAAGTACAAAGGCGTTAGTGTATATCTGCATAGTAGAAGTAAAAGTAATATATGTCTGAGGAATGTCTGCAGTGGATGAAACCCCCATTAAACCGTTATCCCAAAAATGTTTTAGTACACAGTCCTTGATCCTATTTAACAAAGCTAAAATCTCTCCAGATGTAATATATTTGTCATTTATTTTGACCAGAATCATATGGGTACAGAATCCATTTTCCACAATGTCAAGATGACATTTTTTGCAATCACTTTGCCAAACAAAACAGTCATTATTTCATTCTGAATGGCAGAATATGGCTATGAGCGGATTTGCCTTCCAATAAAGGAGACTGTGGAAATCCAATACTTTTAATTGAGTTTTTATTACTTCAACTCAAAATAGTTTGACTTACATGAGACTATCAATCCTCTTAAGTGCTTTATTAGGCAGATATACTGTAAGGTTTGTGATTTATTTCCCAACATAGGCTGTGTCATTTAATTTCCTGGTGAATACTGGACGCTGATTTTCCAGGGAATAAAAGCGTTATGAAACATTGGTATATCACATTTGAGATACAACTTGGAATCGGGACGCATGTTGATAGACTGTGAAAAAGGTCAGAAGACTGTGTGTATGACATGTTCCTGAGAAAAAAGGGAAGGTGTTTGTGTGAAAATCGTCACAGTGGGAGGGAGAGTCCCAGAGCGAGGGGGTGATGACGCACCCGTCTGATATGTTAGCTTCTGTTACGGGAAGTTACAAAACAACATGTTGTGTTCCATCGGCTAAACAATGGCGGTGTCTATCTGTGTCTTCAAAGGTGTTCTGATGCTCTGAACAAGTGAAGAATTGTGGATATGTGTTCCACCTCAAGGACACTTTGACAGAATACATGATGAATTCACACTAGCTCTTGAGCAGATCAAACTCTCGACCTTGTCTCCAATCACGGGACCACCCTGCTGTCTGACACTCTGTGAATCACTCAGTCTGAGAAGCTTATATATCCAGCTGTGTAGCCACCTGTGTAACCTTATAGACACTAACTGGTCGCGGCAAAGCTGTCATGTCCTATGTTATCTTCTGTATCGCATTAATTAGACCCTCCAGAAAAACGCGGGCAAAAATCCTTGATTATGCGATTAAACATGCGGGGTTTTTATGTCATTTTATGCGGTGAAATTGCGGGAAGTTGCGAAATATGCGGAAAGTTGCGAAAAATAATAGATTTCTTTTTAAATATTGGGCTGTCTTATTTATTCTCTCTCACACACAACCTGCCACTAATGTTAAACCCCTTTCCTATTCAATTAAACACATTCAATGTTTATTTATTGTAAAAGCAATTGGGCTATTTTAATCACACACACACACAAACACACACGCACACGCACACACCACACACGCACACACACACACACACGCGCGCGTGCCTCATTCTGTTTTCATTTACTCGTTCGTTATCTGACCAGCTTCAATCTTGTAGGCTACTCACTTCGTTTCTTGTAGCCCTCGAAAGGGTTTTGGAGGTTGATGCCTCGCTGAACGTGAGTTGTTTGGCTTTCTTGTCCGCAGCAGCAGAAAGCATTTTCGAATGTTTGAATGAATCAAAGTGGGTCGTCACCGTCGATTTTCTCTCAGACGTATGCTCCAACACACAGTTGCACGGGGTGCAGAATAGTTTCCCCCCACTTTCGTGAAAGACATCGGGGTACTGCTTTGCCCGGTCTTTAGCAGAAATGTTCGTCGTGTGAGTTCCACACGTTCACTCTACGGTGTTGTTTACCTTCTGTGATGCGCGAGCTGATGACGTCACGTCATCATCATCACTACTTCACGTCAATACGAGTTAACTTTTTTTTTTCTCAACTGTGTGTGGAAAAATGCGTGGATTATGCGGCTTTTTGATAAATATGCGACCTTTTAAATATCTGCGCCATTTTGCTGATTATGCGGTAAATTCTGCGATCGCGTTTTTCTGGAGGGTCTAACTGACGTCAGACATATACCTCATGAGTCACAGCTTTCTTTTGTGTAATTTGACATTTTTGGTGTAGATATTGTACACTGTACACNNNAAAAAATCTAATTGCGATTTTTCTGACAAATATTGCGATTGTGATTCGATTTGCGATATTTGCTTTTTAGCGACCCAACGGAAGTTTATTGTAACATGCAGCCATATCTCCAGCTAGGAAGGTCGTATCAACATGCTCCCGTCTCAAGCACCCCCGCAGCCCGAGCTACGAGTGAAAGAACTAAACTTACATGAAACTTCCGTTGGGTTGCTTTAAAGTCAAGCTTCAGTTTAAGATTCACCCTGTAATAGAAACATGTGATGGAGCATTACTAACCTGACTCAGATGGTTTGTTTCACCAAACCATCTAGCAAAGCTCCATTGGAAGCCATTTGGAAAGGGCAGGCACTTTCAAAAATACTTGGCAGGTGATTGGATCAATCTGTCTATCACCTACTATCATGGGCCACTTCTGATTGGTTAACAATGACTGGTACATGTGGAGCACAGCACTTCTGATTGGTGTGGGTGACTGACACACAAGACGAAAACTTTTTCTTTTTTTTTAAACAAAAAGAAATTGCTTGCTTTACGATTTGATAATTGCATCATTTAAAATCGATTAATCGTTCAGCCCTATTAGACATACAAAGTGAGATGCTCCACGTAAAAATGTACAATATACAAATATAAATGAATGTAAAAAGTGGTTACATGCATGGGCGTTTAACTTGCTTTTTGAAGCTTGTTTCCAAAAATTGCAACCATTTCTAATTATAGTATATGATACTTTTTGCAAAGTTACCAAAGTGCCTACTGGTGGACATGTCTGCCCATGCTGTGCCATCTGCAGTTTGATTGAAACTGTTTAAACATTAAGATTAGTGTTCTGGGTGAGCAGCTAAGGGCCAACTGCTCGTTTTAAGGCCCCTGATCTGCTAAATGTGAAGCTATTCGGGTGCTCCGATGTGAAATATTCAGCTGTCTGAATCCATTTGCTGGCTGTTTTTGGGTTGTGTGAGTAATGTGTTTGTGTGTATGTAAGTGCACATATTCGTGTGTGCATGTGAAATGTTAGGCATTCCACCTCGCTAGTATGCAGCCATGAGAGCTTTGATGCATTCAGAGTATCTGTGCCTGAGCAATTTAGGGGATAGGCTTTTTAAAGTTTTCCAAAGCAAATACAAAAATAAGAAATGCTTGACAGACTTTTTTATTGAACAGATAGCAGAACTTTCTCTCTCCAAACGTAATCTTTGCAGGAAAGTTAAACTTTTCAGACAGCTGTCTTTTTGTATTTTATTTCCTGGAAGAGCACTTCTATGAAACATCCTTTCATATCGGCCGGAAGATTGGTACGGTGTTCTCTCTGATAGAAAAAACTTGACTGTAAATCTCCGAAGATCCCTAACAAGTCCCCTCTCCCCAAGACAAGCACCATAAAACATGAGAGGAAGGAAAAGAGAAAAAAAGGTGACAGAATATAGGCCTTGGTGGGATAAAGGGGAGGAATTAAGGAGGCGTTTTATGAGAGCTTTTGGAAGCAGTTATCACCTCTGAAAGACACAGACAAACTTTTCTTTGACCTTGAGCTTTCTGCGTCTGCTTTCTTTGTCACTTCTCTTTGCACACAGCGGTTCAGTATATCATTCAGCTTTAGTTTAAAAAGAAACAACAAATGTTTCTTTTGATCACATTTTGAATGTGCAGACACGTATAATGATTAAAAGCACAGATCTGTATAGTTGTCATTGGCGTTGTTGTTATGGATCAGAGAAACTGGTGTCAAGTAAATGTCAGCTTTGTTTCTTTCTCTGTTCAGCTGCAAAGCAGGTTTACGGAGAGAAAGAGACTACATTGTCAAATGAAGCAATATATCCAGTTATTACTGCCTTTATTAGTGGAGACACTTATCATCTGCAGGTTTGTACAGAAAAATACCTGAGGCAAATGGGAATAATTAGCCAACACTTAGTGACAGGCTTAGTCTTTCTCTCTTCTGGGAGAAAGTTCTGGAGCACAAAATGAAAAGGGAAAGAAACCAGTTTTTTTAAGCGTTATCAAAATGATAGTGTATAGCTCTACAAACACTGTCCATTTTCTTTCAAGCGCTTTTGAAAGATAGCCATAGAGGGTATCCTAGAAAAAATAAGAATATCCTCATAGACGAAGGCATTTGTTCTATTCCGGAGCTCGAGGGGGGAAATGTATGCTTCGGAAAAACACAATGGGGTCTATAGGCGAGAGCTGTCTCCTCCCTGACCCACTTCACACAAGGACTTAATGAAGTGGGGCTGGTGGAGCTGTCCCACTGAACTCTGCATGGCAGGTAGAAACTGATGAAAGGAAATCATTTCTGTCACATTCCATACAGCCAATTACTGTATGGAGAATGGCACATTTTACATATTAAAAAGCTGGTGTGCCTTTCGGAAAGGTATAACAGGTAATTGAGGTTAAGGAAAAGGCTGAGATACAGAATATACATTAAGCTATTCAATAAACATAGCATGCTGGGGCTTCTCTCTCTCTCTTTCTCTCTATCGCTTCCTCACACACACACACGCTCATACACACAGAAGCTCAAGCCTCCAGATGGGTTGTTGACAAGGAAAGGAGAACAGTCACATCCAGACACATGCAGTTGAATGTATATTCTGAAATTTGCACTTTTCTCATTATAAAAGTGTGTCAGTTGAATGAGCAAACACCTGCCAAGGCTCTATACTAATACATACTGTCCCTGGGTAGAAAGGGGGACACGGAGAAGGGGGAGTAAGGAGAGGGGAGGCCAGTGGAAATGATGGGAGAGGAAAGGGCAGGAGTGGGAAGAGAGAAGGGAAATGTGATTTCATCATAGGCTTAAAGTGAGTGAGAAATATTTTATTACACTCCGTATGCTGATACAATAAAATCTTCCTTAGATGTCTTTCATGCACACACTCACGCTTAATGATGGAGAGTAGCCGTGAAAAACTGTGATGCTGACAATTAAGACGTTGTACACAGTGATTTGTTACAATTTTAGTGTTGCTATGGCAACATACTTTGTCAAAAAACCAGCATCTCTGTCAGATAATAGTACGTATCCCCATATTGAGCTGGAAACCCCTTTATGAATTTCACAGTCAATTTTACACATCGTTTATAACATTTTGGAGCCTTAAACCATTTTGCTCTATATGGTTCCATGATCAAAATGAAACACATGCAGCTTTCACCATTACCATTTGAAGTAGTCAGATTTTGATACATAACCAAAGTACTAAGTCCTTAACTACTATTTGTTCTTGCAGCAGGGAAAAAAAGGTTGTTGTGCCATGTTTTTGTGACTGTTCTTGTGGAGCACTCATAAGTTGTCAAATAGCTCTGCAGTGCAGTATGATTTGCGACATTTTGAATTAAAAAAAAACACAAATAATTGGCAGGATGTTTGGGAGAAGGTAATGTGAAGTAGAAAGAGTCTTTCATTGGAAAAAAAGAGCTTCTGAGTGGGAGGTGAGAGGAAATAATTTGGTGGAAACACACCTTTTAAAATGTGATTAACCTGCTACTCATTAATGGTTCAAAGATTATAATTGAATGTAACATCATACTTTCAATAAGACTGTTTTACCGGCTGACAGAATGTCTTCCCTCAGAATGAAAATGTCCCTTTTAATTTAAAAGAAACATGACATATTTGACCTTCTCTCTCTATGCAGCTTCCATCTGTCTCACTTTTCCTTTTCAATGATGTGCCTTTCTTCTCATCCTCTATAGAGCTTGTTTTCTTTTTTTAGACAAAGCTGACTCTTCCCCTCTTTGCTCTAACCCTTTTTGATTATAGTGTTTGGGAACAGAGGACCTTGTGGCTTTGGTGTTATGATCGTTTACTTTCTGTTATCTGAGCGGTCATGGCTGCTTTCAGGCGAACCTCAGCCCGGTCATCAGCCCTCAGAATAAGAAGCGGTATCTTTTCCGCCCTCACTGCGGTTCTGATTATCTAACTGCATCACTTCGGCAAACTCATAACATTGTCACGTCTCAAGGTACTTTGTGTTAGGGAAATCGGATGTTTGAAAGAAATCTCTCTCTCGGTTTTTCTCTCTCACACACACACACACACACACACACACACACACACACACACACACACACACACACACTCACACACCCACACAAACAGTAATCTTTATGTGCTTCAGCAGCAAAACAGACGGAGGTGCATTGACCATTAGTTGCAAAACAAATCAAACTTTGATGCTGACGAGTTCAGCTTTCCTTTCAGTCTCTCTTTGTATGTTCACGGAGAGACGCAGATGAAGGCTTAATGAGCAAAAATATGATTGTACATTCAGTAAGTAGTTATTGTGAAACAGAAATCCGCTGCGCTTTGTTGCAGACAATGCGGTCGTCTGTGAACACATTCTGGAGTGACTAATGGTCTCTAATGGATGACAGGCAGCAGCAGAGCCTTCACAGACAAAAGCAAAGATACATTCCTCTCTCTGTCGATAGCCAACCTTTAACTGGGCATAGAGTAGAAGGACAAATCGAAGGTTACATTTCAGTTTTTTAATATTAAAATCCTATAAAAATGATATTGCATATTTGCCAAATCTTTGTTTTCATGTTTCAAAGAGAAATGGTATAGTACTGAGGGGGGTCTATTAGTAATGGGGTATTCAGTTTGGTTCTAACTGAAAACAAAATGCTACATTTCGCCAAATTGTTCACACTATAAACACACAATAAATCAAGTTTATTAATTGATAATCATTTGAAATGAGACAAATTTGCTATGAATCAGAAATCTAACACTCAACAGACAAAACCATTGATTTGGGCCTTTTTTAAGGTTTATTTCATCAAACAAAATGTTTAAATGTTTTCATATTTCAACTGTATTATAGCATCCTTACCAGTTATATCAGGATTTCATGGTTATATAAAACACCTTTCATGTTTTTTTTTAAATCCACCCTTCCAGGGGGATCAGCTTGATCCTGCATTTTGGCATCTAAACTGTCCCGATCTCTGCCTGTAACTTAACGCTTAAAGCTTAAAGCTTGATCGGATTTCTAAATGCAAAAACTAATTGAAATGATCAGGATCTTCAGATTCAAAAGGAACCTATATTAGTATGTAGGCTCAATGCCGTATCATGCAGACCTATCAGGAAGTTGTCATATTATTAATCAATAAAGTTTTTACAGCCCAGTCACATTTCATTTGGCTCTCTCATCCTTGGATATAAATAAAATATCATCACTAAGGTTTCATTACCTTGCATAAGAAGACCAACAAGTCTTAAAACTATCAATCTATCCACTTCAGATTTTGTCTCACAAATTACTTTGGCTGTTGAAGGAAGCGAAGCAAGAAAGCAGAGCTGCATCACGACAGCCAACAAGCCAGCAACAGTGAATGTATTTTCTGACATTTGCCTTCTCACATTTCTTTGCCCTAAGCAAATAAGACAACAGTAGAAAAGCAGCATTATTTAAAGTGTACACATTCATAGGTTAGAGTCGACAGAATGAGGTCTGTGGGGGTTGGAGGAAGGAGAGAAACTGACAGAAAGAAATACAGAGGCAAGGAGAGTACCGTATATGCTTTGTCTAGAATCCATCCAAATAATCTGTCCTTTGTCTTAAGATAAGATAACATGGGGTTTATACGTGTGNGTGGAAGCGGCAAAGCAAAGCTATCCATCCCTCTGCAGACCAAATGACATGAGATAGCGTGAACGCTGACATTTCTCAGCATTTTTTTCATCTCTGTGATCAATGCAGCAATGCAAACATATTACATTACATGTCACTTGTTAGACGCTTTTATCCAAAGTGACTTACATACATTCAGTACTGTGGGCAATCCCCACAGGAGCAATTTGGGGTGCAGTGTCTTGCCCAGGGACACAACGACATGCTGACTGCAGTTCAGCGCATTAAGTTCAGCGCACTACCCCACTGAGCCACAGCCTCCCACTATACACAGACACTGGAAACTGAATGCAGCTCAGGTGCCAAACCCCTCCATTCAGTCACCTCCACGGCAAGACGTTTACCAGTGACTGACAAATTACAGCCGTAAGTGGGTGAAAACGCGGAGATTGTGGCAGTCTGCGTTGATTGAATCAATCAAAACTATGAGTCAGACCTGTAGCGATGCAATTAATTGTCACAAGTTACTAAGAAACTATTTTTAAAGTTAATTGACTATTACTGTGATTGACACTCTTGGTGAAAAACAAAACACTTTCTTATATTCCTGTTATTCTTATAAATAAATGTAATTGATCTAATCAAAAACTAACAACAGGTATAGAAAATAAAGGTTTGCGTCATAGTTTGAGACAAAGTTGCATGATGTGTGCAGGTGGGGGAAGGAATATGGAAAAAGCTTCTTGAGGATGTTAAAAACACCTTTTTCAGGTCTTCAGATACATTGATTTTGATTATTCACCGTTCAGCCACCCAGGATCTTTTGAAAGTACTCTACAAAAAGACTAATGTCATTTAGTCTTTGTAGACAAGTTACACACCCAGGGTGCTTTAGTTTTTGTATCATTTACCTCCAATTACCTTAAGATTAGAATTGCCTGTGGCCTCACAAATAAGAAAACATGGACACTTTTTCACAAATAATCATGCCTCTTCTCTGCTGCAGTCACACAAACACACAACAACACACACACACACGGTTCACTGCACTTGAACAAAGTGTGCTCAGAGTCACTGTGATGGAGAGATACTCATATTAAATAAGGTTTGTAGAAAGGTGGTGCACTTGCAAACGAAAGGCCTGCATAAATCTCTCGAGCACCAAGGCCAGTGAAACAAAATGAATGCACTTTTTATCACCCTCTACAAACAAAATGAAAACAATTATTTTGTGCTGTGTGGTTTTTTATACTAATGCAGGCATGAATCCCGTCATTTTCAAGGTGCCACCCCATTCTGGAACATTGCTATCACAGATATGAAGTAGAAAGTCTTCTTTGAATACCATGGAGTATGTTTCAACAAGCCAGCCAATTTCAGCAAATCCATTTCAACCCTCACATCTTGCCAAATTCTCATTAGGCCATCTTTTCAGCCAGTTATTGCAGTATTGATTTCCATTCCCGTTATGTCTTTTGAAAGATTACATTTTCATATAAGTAAAATGTCTACGATGGTTTCCACCAGACAAGGCCATCAGTCTTGTTTTCTGTAAAGGTGCACCGATGCGTTCATTTTCTGATTCGACAGAAAGTTCTGTTTTGAACTTATATTTCGATACCATTTTAGACTTTTTATGCATTTAAATACATTCATGCATATATTGCTTACACAGCCTGGTTTGACTACCTCAAACCTTTTTTAATTTTACAATTAGCAAAACCTATACGATATCACAGAGATTAGTATTCAAAATGAATAAGCAACACTGCTTATACATGTGTGTAAATATTGCAAATATCTAAATTGTCAAATGCATGTTGATAGGGTTGTAAGTGTTTAATGTGTTTGTGGTAAAGATCAAACTGTGTTTTTTTCAACAATATGCACGAGTTAAGAGAGACAGGAAAAATATGATTAGACTACTGATCTTTTTTTTAGATTTGTGCTTTGCTGTAACCATCTCAGATTGGTTGATGTGTTGGCCGCCTGCTCCTTCTTCCATCTTTCTTTGATTTTCTCTGTCCTTTTGAATGTTTCTGTGCATTGTGTTCCCCAAGAGACACCAAAACGCACTTGACACACATCAACCTTTCACACGGTTTCTGGTTTATAAGGTTTACTGACTGTCTGTCTGTCTCTCTGTGCAGCTTTAAGGGACAACAGGATTGAGCTGATGCATGCGTCGTTGTCCGAGCTGACCATCAGCATGAGTGATGTCACGCTGACGGATGAAGGCATGTACACCTGCTCCCTCTTCACCATGCCTGTGAGAACGGCCAAAGCCTACCTGACTGTTCTCGGTGAGTACCTTTTTAAACATTTAATACAATTCCTGCTTGAAGGAAATGTTCATTTGTAAATAATTGGCCACAATTACTTTAAAATATAGGTGGACTTAAGAATTGGTATATAAGTGGGAAGAACATAAGTCATAGATAAGCTTCTGTTCTTCCAATTCAATTAAAATATCTTTATCAGCGTGACTATATTTACATACAGTTTTTCAAATTGCAAAATCCATACCCAATTACACATTTGAAACAAATTCTGAACATAAGCAAGAACAACATGTTTTTTTTCAGGGTTCGTTTTATTTATTTTATTGTTTGTTCTTCCAATTACTGGAGGTTACCAACATAGCTAATAGTGTTTTTTGTTGATTTTTCATTACTAACAATAAATGGGTTAATTTGTTGCGCTAAGTATTTCAGAAAAAATGAACCGTTGATACAAATAGCCTGTTGCTTATGCCAGCATCTGCTGACAAATAAAAACATAATATTGGACTCTTCGGTAATGGTTTTGTTGTGATCATCACCCCCACACAAACATAGCATTGTCTCATTTCCTGCCACTGGGATTATTATCTTGCCAATTAGTTCCCGCTAATGTTAATAGATGTCCTAGTGCACTCCAGGACCATTAGCAGCCTCTCTATGTTAACAAGCATTTAGAGAATTAGAGACATTAAAGGCTACTGCTCAATAAGGCTACAGAGAAAATTATGTTTTTGCAATACTGAACAATAGTTAATGGCTGGGAGATGTAATTAACATAAAAAAATAAGTCTGTTTCTGGACGGTGAGTGCTAGGAATGATAATAGGAATACTTTGGAATTTATTTGGAGACAAAATACCTAACTATTGGGAAATAAATCACAAAAATGATTTGATTAAATAGATCTTAAAGAGATATCAATGAGAACCATCTTGCATCACAAATGGAGCTCTCATTTAATTGTCATTTCTTGAAAATGCTTGAGCGGCAGACCAACAAATATAACACAGCACATACAAATCAATGATGCACAAATGAGCAGAGAAACACACACACCCATAATACTACACACTCACATGCACACACAGAGAGGGAGAAGGATTAGCGGCCCCTAGCAAACCAAGGGGAACGTCACTGTTTAAGATGAACTTAGTATTTGATCTGCTCTCCTTCAGTCTTGGGGGAAAACCATCAAACCCTTTCCTGAGGCAGGCCACACTGCCTCATTCACTCACGTACACATACAGCACAGTACTTAGATATAAAGCCCATCCTTTGAACACATTGGGAAATATGTATAGTATTAAATTGGATGAGGAGGGATAGATCTCACTGCATACTGTACTTACTGTTTCTTCCCTTAGAGAATAGTAAACAGAAAACAGAAGGACCTTTGCTTCTGAAAATAAATCTTACAGGAGGTGATGAGAGAGACAAGGCCAGAGCCAGTCGATGGCATTGACTGACAGACCTTTCAGTGACTCTGCCTGAGGCAGACGTATTGCTCATTGACATTAGAAGGGCCCTACACACTTAAAACACTCATTTGGGAAAGGCCAGTAATTAACATCTTCTGTACAACCTCGTAGCCTCCTCTGCGGTCACTTGTGTTTGCTTACCGTGATTTACACAAACACACACAAAGAAACCTATTTTAACTTAGACCTTGTGCTATTTAGCTGGAATTTTTTGTTTTCTGTTCTCACTATTTATTGGGTGGTTAATAGTTCAAAAAGAGTAATAATTCAATCTGTTAGCATAAAAAGGAAAACTTATTTACTTTGATTGTATTTGAGTTGAACACAGACAGATATCTCCCAACATAGATAAAGGAAAAACAAACGATCTGCCTGGCTAGCTACCTCTAGATGTATGGGAGAAAATATGTGTTTTTCTGTAATTTGGGTGAACTGACCCTTAACGACTAGACGGCCCAATGGTGAGAGAGACCATCCAGCACTGTGTCAGCGAGAATCCTCCCTGGTGCGTTGTGGAGCAGGCTGCTGCTCTGTAGTCTGCTCTCTCATCGCCCTGCAGGAGCCCGAGCTGGAGGAGAATTTCAAATAAGGCATAACAATATTATCGTTGCATAATGACATGCCGCTGTGTGTGAATTAGTTCCATCGCTGTGATTTCTACGTTTCCACCCTTCAGGTGTCCCGGAGAAGCCAGAGATCGACGGCCTGACGAAGCCCGCCTTGGAGGGAGACCAAATCACTCTGACCTGCATGACCCAGGGCAGCAAGCCCGCCGCCGACCTGCGCTGGTTCAGGAATGAAAAGGAGGTCAAAGGTAAGCAACATCTGAATCTGAATGTTCTTCTGCATCACTGCTATGGGTTCACAAATACAGTGAGGGTAATATTATACAGACCGTATGTGCAGGGTTTCACCTTTGGTATTTTAAATCGCAACAGACCGAATACTTCGCCTGTGGCAATGCACTTTGCAGCATCTCTATAATAACCAACTTTACACTGGACACTGCACTTCCTTGGGTCCTGAGCATTACACCCGCCATGACTTAGTTGCGTCACATATCCAAGTCACAATAACACAAAGTCAGAAACACAGCTGAAATCAAATTTGTTTCAAAAATAAAGAAGACCAGTAACGGAATTTACCTTTAAGCATAGTAGGCAACTTTACTTTTCCTGACAGGGAGATTTGTTGCTTGTCACCATGCAGATTCAGATTTGACATAACATTTTTTTTATTAAAATGAAATATGATGAGTTAATGTTCTCCCAAATCTCAGTTTATTAGGATCAGAAACGACGGTAAAATATAGTTAGAGGAGGTGATTTCCCAGTAGGATGTTAGTCACTACGTAGCTTTGCATTACCACAACAGTTGTAAATTAGAGCATTTTTTAAAATAGCATTAATTAAGTATTTATCTGGCTGTAACGTTGTTAGTGTTATCAGTTAGCATCAAATGACACACATTACTCATGTTTTTCTACAAATCATTTTTTAGAAAAAAATATTGGACTACATATTTTTTCTCATTAGCCTTTTCTCAATGGTGTAATTTATTTTTTTACTCTAGTGTTAAAAATATACCATTAATCATTCTTTGCTTTTAGTGATCTCTACAGTAATGACTATTAACAGATGTATTGTCCAATCCCACCCAATGGTTGCTCTTTAACTACTTAACCAAGCCTACAACTTAATGTTGTGTATGGAGAGACATCCCTATATCCACCGTGTTGAAAACATATTGACAAACACAGACAACATGGCTCAGACAGTGCTTTTTGATAAACAAACTGAGCATAAATGTGCCTGAAAATGTGCATTTGTGTTTTAGAATACTTTGATGGTAATGGTTGTCGAAGTCTCTCCAGAGTATTTTAGTTCTGAACAAGTTGTTACTAATAGAGCAGATTCAGCATGTGTCCTCTGGCCTGAGACCGATACATGAACCTCGCTTGTTATCAGAGAGATGTTCTAAATCACACTGACTGGACTACACACCTCATTTCCACCCTGCCCCCGCTCTGTTCTACTTGATGAACCATCCGCTTTGTAATTGTTTGAACGGGAGAGAGCGAGAGCAAATGAGACAGAATATTGAAGAAAAGAGAGCTGGGGACATGAAATGAGTTTTTTGAGGACGAGAAAAACAGAGGCGGTTTTGTATCAAATAAAATGCAGAACCCAGTGGGGCAGACTGTCACAGATCATCAGCACAGTTGCAGAACTTTTTAACAAAGATCTTTATGCTGTTTAACGAAGTAGATTAAAGGCAGATGTTCCCACATCTAGAAAAAACAACTATTTGTATGGATTTTCTCACAGCCCTCTATTGCAGCAGCTAAACTACAGCCTGTGGCGTAAGGTTTGGCACGGTATGATAACTGTAATAATGATATGATTACTATTTTTCATTTTAACACTTTTAAAATGTGTGTATGTGGAGGTATTTTACTCAGCTTACTGCATCTGTTTAAATGACTAAAATCAAACAATGTACTTTATTGGTATTGGTATCACTATAAGGGTACTGGTACAGGGGCGGCTATGGCTCAGTAGATAGAGTGCTGGTCTTCGAATCAGGGGGTAGCAAGTTCGAGTCCCACTGCAGTCAGCATGTCGTTGTGTCCCTGGGCATGACACTTCACCCCAAATTGCTCCTGTGGGGATTGTCCACAGTACTGAAGTCGCTTTGGATAAAATGACATGTAATGTAATGTAATGTATTGATACTGGTATCTTAGTTTTTAAATAATACCCAGCCCTTAGTGTAACCCAACAGATCACTGAAACTCAGAGAACAATTAAATCCAGGTTGTGAAACACAAAGACACTTCTTAGATAAATGTATAATTATGTTGTTTTAATATATTTGTATTTACTCTATTTTAATACATTTTTAAAATACAAGATTACAATGTACACACCAAAAAGATTACCTAGCAACTTAAAAATGTTTTCTTCCAAACACCGTAAGGGCAACATGTTAAATTAAAAAAGTATTTCTATCATCATTCTCTTATCACTATTTATTGATATTTAATGTATGACTTGATTCCCTTTATAATAGTTATAACACTGTACGTTCTATAGAAGTTATGTATTATGCCTTTCATTCATTAAATGCTTAATGCTTCAGATACTACTGTTTTTCTCACAATTTCGTAATCCCAAACCACCATGCTGTTGTATTTGAGCTGTTTGTCACTCCACTTTATATTCCCTCTTGTTGCTCTACTGAGGAAAATGAAGCTTATTGAATATACACTAATTAGCAGAGTTACTATTGTTCCTTTCAGGCTTATTGTGTCTCTACGGGTGATTATTATTTCTCCCGGTGGCCCACTACTGAGAGAGAGAGAGAGAGAGATAGAGAGAGAGAGAGCTGTAAGGCAAATGGGAACCTAGCGAGGGCATAATGTTCTCCTAATTTACCACGGAAAGTTAACAGGTAGTAAGAGATATCCTTGGTGGTTTGAAGAGAAGGAAGTCTCGAGAGGATCCGCCTTCTCATTAAGGTCAGATACTATAATTCTCTCCTCAACGCGGCACACTAGACTATTCCCTCTACAATTTTATATCAGAATATTATTCACTTCGACAAGGTTGTAGTTCTTTGCTCGTAAAGGACGTTAATAGGGGCGACTGTGGCTGTGAGGTAGGGTGTTAGTGTTAGTGGGTGGTTCGATTCCAGCCCCCACAGGACACATGTCGTCTGTCTTTGGGCAAGATACTTCGCCCCAAATTGCTCCTGACGCCAGTGTTGCACCTTGTTAACAACCTCTGCCTGTGAATGGATCCATCTTCATTTAATTGTTATATATACCGTATATATACATGCATACACACATTATCATTTGTAACATTTGGACTGTCTTTGTTATTTTATACGCACGACTACTTTTCACATCTGTCTTTCCTGGGAGAGCAAGGCAAGGCAAAGAAAGACAAGTTTATATATAGCACTTTTCAACACAAGGCAATTCAAAGTGCTGTACAAAAATGAAAGACATTAAGAACATTAGAAATGTTAAAAAGCAAAGATAAGAAAACATGAATAACACAGGTACATGAATAAAGGTTACAGTGCAGTGTAAGATGTGAATAGTTCAATTAAAAGCAGCGGCAAAAAGAAAAGTCTTCAGCCTGGATTTAAAAGAGTTGCAGCGGACCTGCAGGTGTCTGGTAGTTTGTTCCAGATATTTGGCAGTATCCCTAACCAAATTCTCACATTCCTCTACCCCTAGTCTTCCCAAATTATAGTTCTTTTGACACTTTTCTAACCTAAAAAAAAAGCGATCCCTCGTCTGTTGCCTTGTGTATTTGTGATATATAAATACAATTTGGTTAATTGATTGATGGATGGGCGAATGCTGACTTGAGCTTTGAGGGGTCCCAACCACTGAAAAATCACTATATAAATGCAATGTGTGTTCACCCTTCTTATTAAATGTATAATATTTTCTATATTCCTTAAAACGTGTAAAATGCTAAAAATCAAACTGTAGGAGGCCGTTCTTATATGTATATAAATTATGAGGAAGAGAACATCAGCAATGTGTTGTCCTGTTTCTCTTTGTTCAGAGGTCTTGGGAACATTGTCCAAAAACAGAGAGCAGAACCATGAGACTTTATACAAATGTCAGATTAGCAGATTCTTGTCAGATCTGCATTTGGCCTCATCAGGAGTTTCGATCGGCGGTGACGTTCCTCCCCTCGCTAAATTCACTGAAAGCTCCCTCCTTGTCTGCCATTACACCCTCTCTTCCCCGGCTTAAGCCCAGACAGCTCTGCCTGCTATCTGGCATTAGGGCTTCCCAGGGTCCAGATAAGCAAGCAGATAAGCCCAAATCAATGGTGCTTTTGCACACACTTTTAAGCAGTTATCATGGTATCTTTCCATTTAATTAACTGTAGTTGGGAGATGATATTGGATCTGTGTCAACACATTTATCAGCCTCCCTTTAAAACATCTCCTACTATTACAAGCTGTGTTGATCTCACATACAAATCTGATTTTCAAACTCTAAAATTGAATACAAACTTAAAAAAGTATGTTTTTAAGGTTAAGAACCCTATCTTTCAAGACAAGTAGATGTCCGTTTATAATTAGCGGTTTGTCTCCCAGTGCAAACATTTGTCAAGAATATTCAGAATGTGTTTTGTTCAAGAAAAAGTCAGTTATCAAGATTTTGATTGACACATTTAGTTCTCCAATGTCACAAAATAAATGCATCTCCGTCACTTATTGAATCACTTTCTTGTATTAATAAAAAAGACAGCCGTTTTGATTTTCTTTCCACATTTAAAATCTCCAAAATAGATATACATGGAAAAAAAGGAAACATAAAGGGCAAAGCAATAAACAATGCATGTATGCACGTGTCGGTGTATGTGACTGCTCTTGAAGTGTTCATCATCCTGACAGCATCAGGGTGTGTTCAATGCAAAAAGCCATCTGATTGTGGGCGACCATGCTGGAAATAAATGACAATTGTGACATATTGGTGTGGGATCTGGGGGAATAGAAAAGATTATATTACAGGCAGAGCCACTGGAGCAGTCCATCACCCATTCCAATGCAGTTAACGGACAGCGTATGCTAAGTGTGGGTGTGTGTGTGTGTGTGTGTGTGTGTGTGTGTGTGTGTGTGTGTGGGTGTGGGTGTGTGTGGGTGTGTGTGTACAGTATATGTGTGTGTATATGGTGTGTGTGTGTGTATATGTGTGTGTATATTGTGTGTGTGTGTGTATATGTGTGTGTGAGCAAAACAGACAGATGGAGCAGACAGCCTGCATGTAAGGACATAAGCTTGTGTGTGTGGAACGGAATCCAATATTCTTATTTCTCAGTCTCTTTGTCCCTCAGATCCCCTCAGTCCCCCACCCAGTAATGATATATTTCTATCTCAGTTACACACCGTAGCCCAGAGAGACCTCTGCCAATATCACCACATGTAGCACTTGTTTACACACCGCTGAACCAGAGGGAGCTGTGTGGGGACCAAGCAAGGCGAAGATGAAATGAATATTTATTTCAAATAAGGGTGGGGATGTTGCTATCGGAGTAGAATTATTGTACTCTCTGACCTAAACTGTAGAGGTTATTGCTTCATCATGTTACGCGATAACTCTATTCCAATGGGGCTTAAGGAAGAAAACACAAGGATTTGATTCAAACTTGCTTGCGGTCACATCCATATTCTGTTGTCGAACCTGTTAGTCAAGGACAAGGAACTATTTCTGCAGACATACCTTGCACTGTTTGAGGTCGTTGTCTGCTGACTTTCAGCGTGCGATCACTCAAGTCTGCCAGCTCACTGAAGAGTCCAACAGCATCTGAACAACCTTTTCAAATAGTCTTGGCTATTTCTTCATTTATGTATAATTGTCCTTGACTACTGTGAGTGAGAGCAGAAGAGGTGGCCGTCATTACTCGAAGGTTTTCTCTTGAAAGAGCTATTGAGGAGAGTGAATAGGCAATAGCTCCTGGAGCTTATTTCAAAGAGGATGATGTTGAAGTTAATGAGAGTGCTCGTGAAAGCTAAAATAAGAACCAAGTTCAAGAATTTCAAGTAGTTTTCCAGTAAAAAGAAACACATTTTCAGTCATTTCTGCGGTGTTGGAAAATCTTGCACACTACTTAAAAAGTCTGTGTTGGGACTACATTTATGCTATCCAGCTCCCTGGGGTGGACTGGATCAATGACCATTAAAGATGTAATTTCAAGATGGCTCCTGCGAGTCTTTTTCATGAATAAAAGATGTCTAAGTCACACACACAAAAAGCGCATATTAACCGTCTGTGTCCCATGTATATGTAGCCTCACAACTGTAATCGTTTTTGTCAGACTCTTTTACCATAAGGTGAGTAGAATAAAGAGAAAACATATATTAAGCATTAATAACTCATGCACAACCTCTAAACGTGTGTGATGTTGATTAAATGTGCACAGGCAGAGGAGTTTCTAACCATGTCTCTGTCCTCATACTGTGATCAGGTTAACAGACTTAGGCTTGATGAAAGAAGAGGGGATCAGGTTGCTACACCCACTGTCTAGGCCAATTAAAGGCAACATCCTGGAGGTGGAGCACCTGTCCAGTTTTAAATGCCAAGGCACAGAGTCCAGCCAGTCCTCTCCTTTTCCACATTTATTCTCTGTGAATACTCAGGGAGTTTCATGTCAGAGAGGACATCATGATTTGGCACTGATAGAAACTCAAAAGTGCTCCCTGGTTGTAGTCAGCTGTCAGTTAGGCGCAGAGTCGTGCTGGTAAGACAGGTCAGAAAGGGGGGGGTGCTGCCAACAGGCCTGTCTCGCTGAACACTAGCCAGGATATGTGAGAAGATGGTGGACGGAACAATATATCATCTTAACACCTCACTGGAGCTGGAGCCTGCTGTGTATTAGTGCTCTAAAGTTCAGCTACCTATTTCTGTGCAGCTCCTCTGAAAGGCAAAGGAAAACATGCAGCCTAGGTGGTATTCTGCAACATTTCCCTTTGCTCTGTGAAATCTAATTGAGTGTTTTGTACTATTCTAAATGTATATATATTCAGTTTATCTTCACCCGCAGGCGATTTGAGTGGAAAATGGTTTTAAACCTCAGATGGGATGCAGTTCCTTGTATGTTGAGTCAGCCCTCTGACCCCTGCTGCCAGGATTAGTCACTGTTGGAAATTCCTCTCCTGCCCAAGCAGTCCTTCCTGTGTGTCCCTCCATCTTATTTTCTTTAGTCGTCCCTCACTTCTGTGAAACGATATGAAAGGGTCAGATTCCTCCACTTTTATGCTTGTCATTTCCATTTCTAAACTTCCATGGCTCGGTCTTGGCTCAGGATAACAATGCAGGGCTCTGAGCACAGCACTGCGCCACAGTCATTGCCAAATAATGCCAGGTGTTTTTTATTGAGACTTTCCACAGGTGCAAATAGTATTTATTTTCTTCCACAGTTTTTATTAAATGCTTGAAATCTACATACATGCAGGAGAACCAAAGGATGTACATTTGAATGTGAGACGGCAATTTTACACAATATACTTGGGGTTGCTGCTGCCTGCACTTACAATTTTATATAAATAATTATGATGTTAGGCTCAACAGCTTCAAGAACTCGCATTTAAAATGTGCTTGCCACTTAAAATCAAAACAACATAAAGATAGCTCAAGTCTATTTTACGCATGAAAAGTGCTATATAGTGATATGGCCTTTGTTCTTACTCACCCTTGATATTTCATGAAAAGTGTAGGGATTTATCTACTTAAATCAAATAGAACGGTTTCGATGGAAAAGAAAACTTGTCCCCATTAGAGAATCAATGTTTAACTTTTTTGTGAAATATTCCTGGTAGGAAACACTTTAATATGTATGTAAATTCTTCCACAGAGAAAGCAAGAGTCAAGTTTCCTGGTGCAGCTCAAAGTAAAAAATATGATGATTGACAACCCTAAACTTTAATGGCAGCTCAATGTCAGCTGCTCCATTCAGCGGCACTTAAAATGTGATAAGATATTTATAGGCCAATTATACCTTCTCTCAACCACCCACATGCATGAACACACGCTCTTGTGCACGCACACGCAACAGCTCAGAAGCCATGAGTGCATACAGATTGACGCACTTTAACGGTGAAGTATTACTTGCTGTGAGACAACTGTTATTATCTTCTCAAAGTAGAACTGAGAAATCTTTGGGCCAAATAATGAAATTAATGAACTCGAACTTTGCGCAAGCATGTTCTGTAATATTCGTCTCAACTGAAGCACACAGAGGCAATCAGAGTCCATTCACATCGCCATGAGACAAGAAGGTAAATTGGTCTAGACACTGAAGTCACACAGCAATAGGATATATAAAGGGAGCTCCTCCATCTCTCTGATAGTGTTGTTTGGGAGCCGAGCGCATTTACAATTAGGAACATCTTGGATAGAAACATTATAAACTAACTTTGAGAAATAAGCGCATTGTTGTGACTCGACAGATATGTTAGGTTTAGTTATGTTTTTACTCTAGTTTTGTGTTTTGATCTTGTCACTTCCTGTTTTTATTTTGAAAGTAATCTTTCCTCTCATTCCAGATCCCACATTTCCTGCCTTTGTGTGTTTCCCGCCCTTGAGAATGCTTGGCCCTGCCCTGATTGTTTTCACCTGTGCCCATCCCCCTCACCTATATATAGCCCTGGTGTGTTCCTTTGTCAGTTCGTTATGTTTCATGTCGTGAGAACCTGGGCCTTTTTTGACTCCTGATACCTACCTTGAGATTTAGACCTTTTGCCAAGTGAGTTTTTGTGTTGCTGTACAACTTAGCTTTGGCTATTTAACTGCTTTCTATTTTTTGAAAGTACGATTTAGTTTTTGTTATTAAAGAACATTCTATTTTTGGACAACTGTCTTCGAGTCCTGCTTTTGGGTCCTGCGTCCTGTGTCTCGGTTCATAACACGCATTTGCTGAAAGCCATCCTACAATAATAAATAGAGTTGAAACACAAAGAGAACATTACGTTTAGATGCTACAGGGCCACCGCCGAGTGTCCATCACATTGATTGAAGTACTTTATTCTGGTCTTGAATGGCGTAAAATATAGGCACAATCAAACTGCAGTAAGGAAAACTATTTTTGAAATTATGTACTTTTTAAAAATGAAAACATCTAATCAAACACAGGCCAAGAAAAAAAGCCTAACCTTTTTGAAATGGGTTGATTAAGATATATTGGGGTGTAATTTAACCTATCTATGATGCAACTCAGTTAAACCAACTACTTATACTAACCTCAACAACAACATTTAAATATGAACAGTACAATAGAGGGAGAAAAAGGGAGACAGGGTGACTTTGAAAACAGAATATATGCGGAAGGATCCTTCTGCAAACAGAGGGAGAAATACAGATGACCCATGAAGAGACATAGAGGCAGGCAGAACAGTCAATGAGGACGTGGAATAACTAATATAAATAGAAGGTGAATGTTTGCAACAGTTCAAGCATGCCGCAAAATTAGAAATGTTATGTCCTCTCTCTCTCCAGCCTTCCCCTCTTTCTCCCTCTCTTTTGTCTCCTGAGAGTTCCTCTTTGTGGAGAAATCCAGTCATTGTGTGCCTCTCTCTTGTTGTCTGGGTGGATGTTGCTAACACTGCAGACCTGTCAGTCATTCATCTCTAGGGGAGGCGGGCTCTTTGCCTCAGTTGGGGGGAAGTGACTGAGCAGAAAAGTTGATTGGCAGAATGGAGAGGGAGAGGAGACAGTGGGGGAGGAAGCTTAGAAAGTGGAGCAGATGAGCACAGAGGAGAGAAATATATGGAGCGTAAACAGTCTCTTTAGGAGATACAAACAAAGATGGCCAGCATGAGAGAGAGAGAGAGAGAGACTGTACATTCACTAATGCTTTCTTACATTTTTTTTTTAAGAAAAAAGGACATGACTTTATCGAAGCAGGGCAACACCTGAGATTAGTGTGGACAACTTGATTTATATTACTGCTGGTTTGTTTTAGGAGAACAACAACCCCCAAAGGATGGTAGAACAAATGGGATTGAAAAGAATACCTGCTTGGAGGTGGATATGTTGAAGGAATTAAGTTACAGCTAGTAGGAAAAGCAGTGAGAGTTGGCTTGAGTGTGTAGTCTGGAGGAGGATGGTCATTTGTATTAGATAACGAATACTTAACACTCTGAATTTAGGAGAACATTCATGTCAAATGCGTAGGCTCAGGCTTCATCAGAAATTGGCAACATAAAATGACGTCTGGTACCTGAACACAGCCGTGTTTCTTAAATTACTTTGATCAGGATTTCTTCCCAAATCTAGAAGATAGTTTATTCTTTAACGTTTATTTTCCTGGTTAAAACCAATAGGTTGGTGTTAAACATCCAGGATGTCGGCGTTGCAAAATTTAAATGTATGACCTTCTAGTTGTAAGGGCCTCTCTACCCACTACATGAATGGATGATGATTCATTGCGAGCCAACATCTTCATTAAAGGACTCTAATGTGGAAGTCAAAGATTGTTGTCATGAGGGGCCAGTCTTGAAACTTCAATAACACATTTGGCTTATCTAAGTCTCATGTCATTTGGGTGGCAAATGAAGCAATAAGTGGAATGATGTGATCAAGGAGCCAGCCAAATTTCAGGACATCGGGTAGATCATTTGAGGAAGCTGGGTTGGAGGAGTTCTCCAATGCCTTGGCAGTGATTAGGGTGCTGATGTGTGTAGAGAGGTGGATCAGCTGTTCAGTTGGTATTACAAGGCAGGTGTTGCCGGGATAGCAGGTTGTACAGATGGGGAGGACTGTGTATAATGATACTTTGCAATAAGGCTGATTGAAGTTATTGCCAAACGTCTGATTTGCCCTGGTAATGTTTGTGTCCCAATGAGACTGGAAAGGGTTGTTAGGTAGCAAGAGTGGAGGTGGAGGGAAGTGAAAGACATTGTGTGGGAGCAGTGAAGCCCACGAAGCCACAGGCAGAGATGGAAGGTGAGGCCAGAGGTGGTTAAAAAGGCCTACGGTGTAAATATACACGTTACTTTCAAAGAGCCCTGCGGTCTGGAGTTGAGGCAGGTGGAGTGCTGGCAGGAATTCAACATGTGTTGTAGAGATGCCAAAACAGCCTCCGGGGAGACGTGTGATGTTCGCTATATTTATTTTTTCTTATTTGATAATTTTTTGTTTGATTATCATTCTTTTGTCCAAATCCTTTTACAGTAAAACATTCTATGAATAAAAACTCTAAAAAATGATAAAGATTTCAATGTAAAGTTACTATAGAGTGGTGCAGTGATGACGTATTTTTGTAGGACGAACCGGAAGTAAGCTGCGCAAGGGTTGCCTCGACAAAAACGCAATGGGATTTCTCCATAGGATTTTGGAATATTGTAAAAAATTAGATCTGTGGACCTGTTTGATAAATGCACATTTTGTTCAGCTGGTTAATATCCACATGTCTACCCTACTCTTATCATTTTCAAGTCATAAATCTAATCGCCAGGATCAAAATGCTAATGTTATGCTATTAACGAACTACAGCCAAATACAGCAGGGTCGCACGACTTCAACGTCACGCCAACTTAAGATCAATATTCAAAAATACAGATTCAAAATTGTACAAGTTGAAGCGTTTGTTTTAACAGTTTGCAAGACTGCAGGTATTTGCTTTCAAGCAGAACAGGGCAAACAAACTTAGCGTGAGTGTTTACGCGTTCGGCGTAATGACGTACAACGGCCTCGACAACTTCTGTAGTCCTATTCAGCCACATGTTAACAACCATCCTTTTTCAGACACGTAAACTCCTACAGAAGTTGTCGAGGCCGTTGTACGTCATTACGCCGAACGCGTAAACNTTAAACTTTTTCTTTTTTTTTTCTTTAATTTTTTTTTTTTTTTTTTAGATATAATTGTAAAACAATACATGATTGTCACTAAAAGCCTTGTCTCTACATTACAATAAAATATAACAAATAATTGATTAATTAATTTGAAAAACAATTAAAGTTAGTAGCTATTAAAGGCATAAAAAGACAGAAATGTATAATTCTTTCTTTAATAGAAATGTTTCTTCTGCCCGTAAAGTGTCCAAACCGGGCTTGTCTGGATAAGCGCATTTTTAAAACATAGTCATTGTCCATGCCGGTTTCAGTTGGGTTATTTGTCACAGTTGCTCCGATCAGATCGGTCTCCTCCATTTTGTAGATTATTTACGACTTTTGAATCCACATAAACACATCGGCAAAATCCGGCTTACTTTGAGCATGGGTTTTAAAGAGTTTAATCCCTTTGTGAATTGTTTCCACTTGCACCGTCCTTTAATTTCTTCATTCAGCGGGAATCCAAATGAATAAATCCCGAGTCTAATAACCATCAAAATCACTCCAATAGTGCTCCTTAGTTACACTTTCATCCTCCTTTAGCAAAATACTTCACATTCATCTAGTTTGTGACAGTAGTATTAGCATTTTTTGAGACTTTTAAACTTTAATTACCGCTGTTGCGCCCCCCCCCCTTGTGTGTGTGTGTGTGGGGGGGCGCAACTTCCAACAGGAGTCATTTGGGGGGGCTCTTGGGAAAAAAGGTTGGGAACCGCTGCAAATGCATCCTGTGTCGGACTTAAGCCTCCATTCTTTTTCCTCCGTTGGTATGTTGCTTGTAACTTGGGATTTGGGGAGGGACTCGGATGTCTAATGGGACAAGTAGGACATGCTTCTGTTGCTCCATGAGCCTTGAGAGGTCTGGTCCACTGTGGTTTTACCTTTATGCCTGGCCAGGTATCTTCCCAGAACAATGATTAGACACAAGGTGACGAAGACGACTACAGCCACCACTCCTCCGATCAAGGCATGGTCCGTGCCGTGCTGCCCAATGGCGTTGGGATCTGAGGAGGGACAGAGAGAGAAACAAAGAGAGCAGATGAAGGCGCTGTTGTTGATGTGAGGGACTCTGGGCAGGGGGGAAGCAAAATACAGACAATTCAAAACAGCTCGTTCCTGCTCTAATGAGCTGCTGTCATTCCTCTCTGCTTTCACATCATGCAGTCATAGCAGAGCTTGTGAGAATAATAACACGGAGAGAGAGAGAGGAGAAGGGACGGACACCGCATTGACACAAAGGGCGACTATAGGCAGACACACATCCGCCCTGCAAAGTGGAGGGAAAAAGAGAATAAAAGAGGTGAATAATTCAGGATCACCCACACTGTGCTGCAGGAGTCCCCACATGCAAACCAGGGCGGCGGTGGAAGAGTAGTACACAGTAAATAAATCATCACGCGGAAATAAAAAGGAAAGATCAATCTTTCTCTGTGTCCCGTGGAGGAAGGGCTGTTGTTATGAAATGAACTGGGTGTTAGACAGTCTTTACAGGTCCCCAGCTGTTAGAAAAGCAGTGGAATTATGGCAGAGTCATGAGAGAGTGAAGACGAGCCTGTTCACGCCTCATGCAAAAAACCCATGAAAGGTTTCCTCTGGATTTTAAAAGAAAAATGCTTATTTCCTTCTCTCAACCTCAACTCCCTTTTCCACAAAGTCTGGCTAGCAGGTTATTTGAGTTAAGAGTGAGGGCGTGACACTGACGCTGTCCACTGTCGGCGAACGAAAAAAGGTTGACAGTGACAGCGGTGGGGGAGATGGGTAATGGAATAGCCTGTATTATTCATATCAGTCCATGACACCTGAGAAATTAGCACTCATCTCATTATCCTGCTCCGAGTGCCAGGGCATGCCGAAAGCCCACCCTGTCACCCTGTGTGTGTATGTGGGCTCATGATAGCTGAAATATGGCAATGTCAGGGCACGGTAAGCAGTAATAGAAGGGTGGGTTAATACACACAGCACACGTCCTACACTGAGACGCTTTCTCTTCAGTATTCGCCTTTTCTTTCTGTGTCCGCCCATGTGGCCAAATTGAACAGCTGGCCTGCTCTCGCTCCATAACTCTTCATGGTCTGAGTGACCAGGCCGTCATACTTCACTGGCTCCCAGTGGACAAACACACACCCTTAGCGACACACGCGCTCGTACACAGCGGTGTGCGCGGCGTGGTTTCACTGTGTTGCAGTTCTGCTTGGTCAGTGGAGCAGAGCGTAGAGGAATGTTCCCCTGGCACGGCCCAGCAGGGCGAGGACTCGGGCGTTTAGTTACACACATGGTTGTGTCTCCTCACCCCATCTGTCAGGACAGTGAGTGTTTCTTAACCGTCACACACACTCTCTGTCCTCCTGCTGCGCTTCAATACGGCTGTTACAACGCGGTGCGGGCACAAACAAGCCATGACAGTTATATGTCTGCCTATAGGGAACTACAAGCAGTATGCGGGGGGTCGTGTCCAAGAGAAATTCTGAAATGCTGCTACTACTCACTGCTTTAAAGGTCTCCTTTCACGCAAAATGCACTTTTTGATGTATTTTATACATAAATATGTGTCCCCGGGGTGTCGGGAACTCACAAAGTGTGAAAAAATACAACCCTCTCTCTTTCCCTCCGTAACCAAATCTCTTAAAACGGGGGTACAGAATCAGCGTTTCTCTAGCAGGGCTGAAATAGAGGGATATGAGGGATGTCTAAAATGCATGGTCTGTTTGGTATTGTGAGCAAAACACATCGTAGACATGATTTTTTAATATATTTTATATATCTGAGACCCATAATATATGCCTAAAAATAGCAAGATAGGAGATCTTTAAAGGAATACTCAGCTACAAATTGATCTATGGAGAAGAATCGAAAGGATGCTGTGAAGTGCTAGTGCAGAAATAATAGCAACCGCAGTATGATTGTATACATTTACAGTTTCTTCACAAATAACAATATTTTTCTAGTGCCTCCTTAAAGCTCAGAAAATAATCATGTTTAGTGATTTACTGGGAAAGTGACAATTGTTTGCCGCACACTGAGCATATGGATCAATGGCTGGGAAGCAGATTATGCTGCAGCATCGTTTGAAGGGTTTCAATAGATGTTTTTTAAGCTTGGTTCTTCCTCCCATGAATGCATCACTATCTTGTAGTTACTTTAAACCCAGGGTCACTACAGCACTCGTCTGCAAAATAAACAAGCTACACAATTTAAAGTGGAACTGTAATGATTTTTCAGTTTGTTTACAGGTCTTGGGGAGTACTGTGTGAAAAAAGGAAGACGAATGCAAGGAAGGGAACAAATAAATGATGGTTACTCTGGATGTGCTGTATCAGTTTTGAACTTATATTTAATAATTGTCTGACAATGTTACAGATGGAAAATGTATTCATTGGTCTTTGACAGGGGGACCATGAAGCTGAGGGGGTCTTTAGAGTTACAAAAGGGTGCCAAAAAACTATTGCTTGAAAATAATTAGAATCTATTTTTTTTTATTTTTTTTTTTTTTTTATAAATATGACAACAAATTCATTACAGTTACACTAATCCGACATATTAGCAGTAAAGATAAATTGTCCTATTTGTAGAAATGTTTTTATCTACACAACATTAGTAATCGACAAATTGTTGCACACTAATCCTCATGCTATAATGTGATCAAGCTAACATGCTAAATCGTCTCCATAATGGTAAACTAGTCATGCTATGGCAACACATAATTTGAATAGCTTAGTTTTGAAGTATTAGTATTTTATATTTCATAAAAGGGTTTGTTTATAAATGGCACTTCAAGCATTAATATGCAACTCAATTGTATTTATATGTAGAGGGTAGGGATGGGAACGATTAATAGAATATTCAAAATTATTTAGGTATTCGAATATGAGTTATTAAGATTTTTACAAAAAAACTTTTTTATAGGATATGTACATTTCGGTTAACCGGTTAACCGTTTTTTGGGGGGTCGAATATTCGAATATACATTTGCTTTCAAATTCCCATCCCTAGTAGAGGGGGACCTGCTCTTTCAGCTAAGGGTTTCTTGGCCTGAAAAACATTTAAGACCCCTGGATTAGAGGATCTTTCAAGCCAACTTGGGGTGCATATTTGACACAGAAGGATAGATTTGTCGTGGTCTATTCCATTAACTTGATACTTATGAGGCAACAGAAGCAGGTGGCCTGAATTCATCACAACTTTTAAGGTATAATTACTTCTAATGCTATCAAAAAAATAGTTCCTTCATTCTGTTCTAGCCCTCTGCTACTCATGGAAGGAGAAAAGTACAGCATGATGTACGAAGACACACTGCTAGAGGATATGAAAAAAGTCAAGATTGATGGACAGGGAAAGGCTGCATTTTGAGTCGGAGCAAGGGGAAGAGCACAAGGAGAAGAGAGATTTAGAGCGGAGGGTTATACATTTTCATGGCTCCAGAACACATTATGTTTTTATAAGTGCACGTGCATTCTTTTCTTACGATTAAATATGAGAGGGTGGCAGAGCAAACTCCTATTTAATATTTACAACCCTCCTTGTCGCTTGGCCCTGCGAGTTGGGCTTGTTTAATATATATTATATTAAATATTAATATATTAAAGGGGTTCACGGCTTCTCTTAGTCACTGTGTGGTCGAACTTTACCAAAAGTGTTTGTCTCCTAAACTCTGTGACTAACTCCTCGTCTGATCTGTTTCACTGAAACTGGCAACATATGGTACTTTGAGAGAATATGTGATAGTGAAACTGAGTGGGTTTTCAATGGGATGTGTGAAGGCAGCGAATGGGAAACATGGAGTCACATTATCATGGCATACTGCACTTCAAAAGGAAAGCATGTGGGAAGGCTGCAGTACATTTTAGGACAAACTCCCAGAAAAGTTTTTTGTCTGTGAACAAAATGTGACAAAACTAAACAATGGTAAGTCTGAGATTGGATCCAGAAAGGTTGGATAGAGATTTGGAATTGAAGTGCAAAGGAACATTATTTGTTCAACTGAAGGCTCAAATACTCCATCAAGGGCTCAGCTGGAGAGAAATGATGAGTCTACAAGAAAAAACCTCCCGACCTCCTCCTTCAATCAGGTCATTTTCCTGTTTTATAACAGCCGGATATGACCTTGCTTTCTACAAAATTATAAATTAAGTGGTGAATTTCTTTACCCTGCATAAATTATATGAAAGGAACATCTATTAAATATCCTAATGGGTACTAATGGGTTTAGTTTGGTTGATTTAATTAGTTGTAGATGGCACTGAGAAATAGCACATTTTGTCAGAGTATCTCAAGCTGTTATAAGCACACATGAGTAAAGTTGTCTAAATTTGTTATTTTTTCACAAGCAAACAGACATGAAACATTTCTCAGAACGGTTGCTATTATGTTTTAGGTTCAGCAAAGTACACACTACTAACACTGTAAACTGGTGTGGGCAATATATATTCACTATCCTTGTATACACTTGCTTAAATAGGTCTCCTGCTGCTCTTAAAATTCAACAGAAAACAACGAAGCTACAGCTTTTTATGTGAGCAGCCAATAGTTCACCACTTAGCCAAAGAAGGCTTGTTAGAAGGGCAACTCACTGCATGCCTGCGTGTCCTTCCATCATTCCTCAAAGACCATATTCTCTGTGTATGTCTGCAGAACTTCACAGGAGATGTTTGCTGTTCTGTAAAGTATTGTTCCGGCCTCTCTAGGGCCTAACACTGTACCATCCTCTGAGCTGCCTTTCATCTAAAGTCATCTTTTAAATTAACAATCTCAACTGATCAGACTCCTTGATCATATTAGCATGCAATTCAAATGGTCTTTGCATACTGTAGCTTAACATACATCCCATTCTTTTAAATGTGTCCTCTATCTTTTTACTTTTGAATTACACCTTTTCATCTCTATCTTAGCTATATATAGCTCAGTGAAGCAATGGTTTCAGTTGCTCGGATCAATAAAGCAAGCTAGCTTAAGAACGGGCTTATAGAGCTGCAGTGTCCTTGTGTCTATGGGTCAGAGAATCTTTAACTGTGAGCAAATCGTTTTTTCTCATATCGTGCTTTGCAGTTAATATGACATTTCCCCGAAGAGACTACTGCATAAGATGTGCCAAACTACAACAAGAACAAATAAATAAAACCTTAACTTAAATGGCTTCACACTGCACATTACATCATTCATTGTGAAACTTAAAGAGGCACATATGACTCCGCATGAATCCTGCTGCAATGAAGTTAAAGTTAGAGATACACAAGAAAGTGCCTGCAAATAGAAAGTTAAAAAGTGCCTGCAGACTTCACTTGTTCGATGAGTCAATTACCCCCAACTTGTTTGGCTTCGACTGGAAATTCACCAATCTGCATCTAATGCTGCCGCTACTGCCAAGATGAAGAAGTCCCTGGAGGCTGGAGCAAAGGGCCAAACGACACATACACTTTTAAATGCATGCACACATCGAGTTACTGTAGAAAAACTAAAAACAGGAGACTTTTTATAGACACGTGTGTGTGTTTGTGTTTTATGCACATTATTGCCTGCTGGGTCAAAGTGGATTAATTAGATCCTGAAAACCAATTACTTCTGCTAATCATTCAATAAAGCCCACACGTGGACTCGTGCACTATCCTGAATATTCAACAACTCCCTTCTCTCTTCTCAGATTAAAAAGAAATTGTGGTCAACAGGGTAACAGCATGAAGTTATAAGAAATGCAAGATAATTAATCATAGGAATTCATTAAGTTGCAAGGAAGAATCTATCTATCAAAGCAGCTCCATGTTCGGCAAAATCCCGTAACAGCAATGCAATATAACAAAGGAGGCGGCGAGATGACATGAATGTTACACCTGTGGTCAGTGGTGTAGTGGGCGTTGGACGCGGGGGTACGCCGTAAACCCACTTATTTGAAGCATGATTTTTTTTTTAATAGTCTAATAAATATAAAATCATTGCCAGTATTATCAGTTGCAAGTGTGTGTTTGTTGTAATAATGACGAAAACATAATAGGCAGATTTCGCAGTAGCCTAATTATAATAAAAACGTAGCTCAAGCATTTATGCAACTTGATTTGAAGCGTGTGTGTGAGGGGCAGGTAGCACCGTGTGTGTGTGTGTGTGCATTTTTTTTGTATTTGTCCCACGTCCCACAAATTGAGACTATGTCCCGCATTTGAGTGACAGTCGCACAGAAAGGCCGGATCGGTTCGCTGACGGCCGGCACCGCCCTTTATTATTATTTTTTTATTTAACCTTTATTTAACCAGATAAAAGCATTGAGATAAAATCTCATTTTCCAATGCTGACCAGGGGCCGTATTCACAAAGGATTTTAGGGCTAAAAGTAGCTCCTAACTGGCGAATTTAGGAGAAACTCCTAAGCATAATGGGCGTGTCAGTCTTACATTTAGGACTCCTAATTTTATTCACTAAGAGCAATTCACAAAGTATTTTAGGCCTAAAAGTAGCACCTAAGTCTGGGAGAGCTTAAAAGTCCTCGAGAGGACTCCTAACTCAGTAAGACCTATTCACAAAGAATCTGAAAATGGCTGAGAGACGAAATGTTTTGGAGACAATGGAAGACTGTGAATTGATCAAGAGATATAGGCTAAATCGTGAGGGTATCAAACTTGTTGTGGAATTAGTGCGGGATGCAATAACATCCCCGACTAACAGGAATAACCCGATTAGTCCGGAAATAAAATGTTTGGCAACACTACGATATTTAGCAACAGGGAAAATGCAACTTTGCAATGCCGACGATTTAGGAATATCGCAATCATCAGTCAGCAGTCTCAGAACCAAACCATCAACGCGCTCTCTAGACCACATATCATCCAACAGTTTATCCGGTTTCCTTTGGACAATCAACAACTACACAGGATCAAAGCCAACTTCATGGCAATGCAGGTATGCCCGGTGTGGTCGGTGCTATTGACGGGACGCACATAAAAATAATTGCGCCATCAAAAGATGAGGACGTGTTCGTCAATAGAAAGAAAGTACATTCCATCAACACGCAGATTGTTTTCATTCATCATGATAGGGGGACTTGAACGGCGGTACGGGCTGTTATTGAAAGTGTTTAAGTGCTGGAAATATGCTCATTGGATAATAGTTTGCAGGGTGCTTTTAATTGCCTCCTCGATTTAATGCAATTTACGTATTTTTATTGTTTGTTCTCTCTCTTTAACGTGCATATACAACGTCATTATCGTGGTCTGCACAAACTTGTCATCATGCGTGTATTCTGCTAACTGCACTGTCCATAACTATTTGATAGGAATACATTTCTAGCCTAGGCTATTTCCTTGTTTTTTGGTGATTTAGTGGGCTCGTTTGTGGGATGTTGCGGATGAGTTTCACCGAGACCGCCTGCTCTGAACAACCAATCACCGTACTGACCGCTTCTAAACTCATGCACGAGAATCGACGTCATCCATAGCAACGGCGCGTCACTCTTAGTTCACTCTTAGTGATTTATCCTTAATATGAGTAGGTCTCAGCGGCTTTGTGAATAACTTTTAAGAAAAAACTCCTACGTAAAATGTTTTAGCGCGAGTTAGGAGCACTCCTAGCGGTAAGATAAAATGCTTTGTGAATACGGCCCCGGACAAGAAGGCAGCAACGTTACACATATCACAAACATGAATATTGTTTAAACAGCATCATGTTGAGCTGACAGGCGACACAGAGGTCCACAGTGTGCCCCACCCCGTTGACAGTTCCCGCCCCGTCCACCCAGTAAAAAAATCCCCACTACACCACTGCCTGTGGTAACTCAATCATGACTATATTGCTGTTGCCTTTCAGAACAAATAAACCGCATTACGGTGCAGGTTAGTTTGGAAGAATTGCATTGTGTAAGCTAACAGTAGCACTAGCCAACACAACAATGAGTGATCTTGGAGGAAACAAGTTGCAACCACAAACCTAACAATTCCCTGAAGGGGGGAAAAAAACCGAGAAAAATTAATAAAAGACACATGAAGTTTAGACTACCTCCACTGTGTGAGGGCCCATTTAAGACTGCAGAAAGAGTCCCCTGCCATGGAAATGCAATGAATAGAAGAGCTATTACATGTAATTCATAACACTAGCCCCAGGATCTAATGATTTCTCTTTATCCAGTTCTACACTCTGTTTCAAATTGTTGCTATAATTCTTCCCTAAAGCGAGTTAATGTGACAGGCCATCAATAATAATTGCCTTGCAATAAGTGGAAAGACCTTTGCATTATGTTTTAATTTCTTCTGTGCTCATCAGCTTTATGGTGGAAGCGAATGAGGAAATGGAGAGAAGAAGCCCTGTCCTCTTCAACACTTCAATATTTCACCCCCTCAGGGACGCTGTAACCCGAACCTAGCCTAACATATCAACTAACCAATTGCCCTGGACACTTGCCCTCAAAAATATATGTCTTTTGATCATCATATGGTCTAACCTGTTCCCTCCATTTAACGTGAGATCAATAGCAATGGAATAAAGCCATTACAAATCGCTCCAAGGAAGGAAAATTGTCCCCACCCTAATTTAATTTTCACAAGGTTTGTCCTCGGTCACAAGCAGAATGAATAGGTGAGTGTGGGGTTCAAGACATACAACATTATCTTTGGAGCGCAACCTGCCCTTTTAATACCTCACAATCTATCTATATTTAACAGCGTTATAGTATGAGTCACTTAAACATGAACTCCATATTTTGTATCAGTTTTCTTTCTTTCATTCTTAAGATGTGAAGGATGAGCAATTTGCTAAAGATAGATTTTAAAGCGAATAGTGAGTATTATTACGATTTGCACTGTCATCATGGCAGCTCTGGTTTTATACTGTGTTCTTCCATATGTTCTGTTGCTTGTGTTTTGCTGCATCTGCTCTTCGCTTCTAAACCAAAAGACAGTTGGAACTAATTAAAAACCTTCTCCGTCTTTTGATATAAATGCATCAACTCAACGTATTTGTAAAAGAAATACATAGGTTCGTCCAATATTGATTCTTACACAAGTTGACTGAGACGACTGAAGAGCTTCAAGCTATATTTTACTTTGTTGATCGATATGCAAATATAAAACCTCACATTAAACAAAGGATATGTGCTCTCCTTCCTCTGCTCTTAACACTCACATACCTCTAAATATCTTTAGAGGTGAGACACACATGATTTGCATGGATTTGTGTACGTCAGAAGCTGGATTAGAACCAGACCATTAGAAGAAAATCATCAGGGGAAGTCATTACTGTGGCCTCAAATAGGAAGCTCATGTAAGACTAGTGGGTCGATGTTTGAGCTGTCTTACCATAGATCAGCTGGCTCAAGCCTCAGGAGGCCAAACAGGATAAGAGGGGTTCTGTTTTAATGTCTTACTATTCATATGCAGCTTTTCAGCCGGTGCTCACTTGAAAAGGGAGAAATCTTAGACTAATCCCAACTTTTGAACCCTGACCAATCCCTAGCCGCTGCTCTTGAATTCTCCTCTAGTGTGAAGCCAGTGCTATCAACTTCAAGAGAGGAAACACCCTTTGTGTTTAGCTTTAGAGTACCAACCCTTAAAATCACGATGGTTATGTATCACCATGGTAACATCCAATGTTGCGCATTAACAGAACTCAAATGGCAACCAGCCCTCTCGTATCACTTTATTAAAATGTTGATATATCTCATGTCATGGTCTACACTTTGATTTAGAGTCTTAAAGTTGTTGGTGCATTTCTTTATTTCTATCATGTTGTCTTCTCAGGGAACAACTAATGGACAAAACAAAAGAGAACTTTCACTCTGCAAGAGGAAGATGGGTATTATTTTAGTTTTTCGTGTCCTCTCCACTGGCAGAGTGAGACACTACAGGCATGAATAATTGCTGTCTCCTCTGCAGTGGGCTTTTTTTCTGCTGCAATATCAGGCTACCGGGGCTGGGGGTTGGCCACACGAATGCTGATTATGAGAAGTGAATAGTAAATATTTTAAACACCAAAGAAACCCTTGTGCATGATTCAACCTTTCAGCTCCACAAGGTCAAAGCTAATTTGCAAGCCATGAAAAAGCATTTGGCACATTTTTGAGAACTCAGTGATGGACGGGGGAGAGAGCGTGCATGTGAGTGTGTTCGTGGAAAGGGGGGCGGGATGACATTGCATAGACCTCTGATACTTAGTGAAAGAGTTATTATAGCCATTAAGGCTGGCTGGGCCATTGAAGCAATGTGGGTGTTGGGCATACCTGCCAGCACTTCATTAATAACGTGAATCACAGACTGCAGGTATGCATCATTCCATGCTGTACAGTCAGGATGAAAACCAGAGGAATAGTGTGCATACCTTTACACTACAGCAAGTATTAAAGGCATGGGTTACTGTCAAATGTTCCCCAATAGAACCGCTGAGTCGACAGTATGAAATATTTATTCACTAATATTCCTTCAAGGGTGACTTAAGGCCTCCATTAAACAGCGGATTAATGTATTTGGCACTTATTCTTACTGTCACTAAGTCAGGGAAAATAAAACGTCTGTTTTTGTAAAATCATATTGAGAGAACCTCACATTTTCTATCTCGCAAATACTGTTTTCTTAATACAGAACATGAAATCCTATTGTGAACAAATTATTATGTAGAGAGAGTCATTCTCACTTATTTACGTAAATACAGCTTGTGTCTCACCTGTGGGCTGGGAGTTATAAGGGTTATTATAAGAGTGAAATTAAGGCTATTTTTGGCACATCTGTGAAAAGCACAAGACTAACACCTATTGGATCTTGGCCTCAATCATTCATATTTTTCCTGGCATAAAAGTTCCAAAAGGGTAATTTATGAGCAAACATGTGAATCATTCATAACAATGAATATTAATGTTGGTTTGGATCAGTTTAATATAACCTCCAATTTGTTAGAATACAACATTGCCCCCAGGCCTAATGATAGTTCAGCATCCGGTCGGAGTCCAGCAGCCTCACCGTGCTTTCCCATTGGCCTGTGGTTGCCATGGTAGCTAACAGGGCTTAATAAGACAAAAAGCCAAAAAGACCTCTCTCTAGGACCTAATTTACAAATCATGTATTAACACTAAAGGTCTTGGAGACTACCCTTTCTTAAAAGAACAAGATATGTTTATATACAGTATATATATATATATATATATTCGTTTTTTGTAAATAAAACTACGCCTTGGGCAAGATACTTTACCACAAAATGACTACCTAGGCATGTATACGTAAGTGTATGTAAATTGCTTTGGATTAAAGAGCCAGCAGATAAAAATAACATGTTACATAATGACGGCGAATAAATATTCATAAGGATTTTAATATCTTATATGATTTTTAACTTAGGGTTCATTTAGGATGCTAGGTCTAAGGGGGTTGAGAAAATCGATCGTTTTTTTTCTTATCTCAAAAAACGGTTTCTGTTTGGAAAGCACCACGTCGTTTCTAAAAGATGCAGGACTGGTACGAAGAAGCTCATCAGTCATATGATATGCTAATACTCTGAATACAGACGGTAGCGCTGATCCTACTGTGTATTTCAACTGCACAAGACAACTTTATTAAAAAGACAAAACGTCATGGTGCTGGTACAGCTCCACAGTTGTTTGCTTTCATCCAGAGCCTGTAAAAAGACCTGGTAATAAATCAAGAAGACACATGAAAGGAGATAGTGTAGTATCCTGTGACTGGGGACGCAGTGAAGGAGTCTGATATTTAGATTCCCTGAAGATACACTAAGAGGCTATAAGCTTCTCTTGTGTCTCTGCACTACACAAACAGACATCAGAGAAGAATTGAGACATGCTGATGAGGAATATCCAACAACATGTGGAAGCGTGTTATCTCAAAGGGTCTTCAGAGAGATGTGAGGGTAGAAAGGAAAAGCGAGTGAGAGAAGAGCGAAACAGAAGCTTGGGTAGAAAGCAAAGCAGCGGAGGGAAAGGTAGAGGGGGAGGCGAGACTCCTGAAGGACTTTGAAGATGGTAATTTAGAGAAAGCAGCGGTGAAGAGTGGAAATTATTCGGAGTGAATGTGACTGTGAAGCACCATGTAGAGAGGGAGCCGAAAAAGCAGAGAAAAGGTAAATTATGGAAAACGGACATATAAATGAAAAGGAATGAAGCTGCCTTACAGAACTGCAGAAAAAAGTGCAGGAAAATGTAGGACAAAGAAAAAAGATCAGTGTGTAGTCTTTTATATTAATATTAATGTATTTTAATACTCATATTCTCATATATTAATATATTTATTTGACAGAGCACTATGTAGACATTGGGTAGAGAGAAAGAGAGAGGTCAGACCAAGGACGCTCAACTACCCAACGCTCCAATTTCATTCTAAGTGTGTTCAATACTTATTTTGGGAAAGATAATATACCGTTTTTAATATTTTATCAAAGAGGAAAACAAATATTTGATGTGATTAATCTTCTAGAAATGGTCAGTTTACACATCACCTTGACACGTTTAGAAAGTTACATTGATTCAGAATTCCGGGTATGCTGTTTTTGTTGTATAATGAAAAGTTATCGTTAGGATGCTCTATGACGAGCAAGCTTTTGGGCGTGCTGCCTATCACAGCACATTCGTTTTAAATTGACAAGTCACTGAAAAACTTTGATTGACATATCACTCTGCTATAGCAGACATGGCGCCATGTCAGCATTAGTGTGGTTGAGACAGACATGTGACAAGACAGAATCACTAGACAAACTGCTATACAACCAAACATGTTTGAACCTTTTCTTTCTCCTTTGTCAAACTGAATAACCTCTGTGGGGATTACATGTGTCACAAGGTCCAAAGAGGGCTTTTAAAATAGGGTGAAAGAAACCTGTATATTTGACCATTTCCAGCTGCTATGAAGAATAAAGCCAAACAAACTGCTTTTGGATTATAAAGATACATATTAGAATTCATGTAAACATAATCCGTTTATTCAACATGAATACATTTTTTTCTTATACAGGTCGCCTTAGGAGATATAGATTAAAAGGCTACAGCAACTTATATTCTCCCAGAGGTTTTGGATATACATTCCATTTCTCTATCTATTTAATGCACCTTATCCAGGTCACATTGACACCAAAATATCATTTCCCCAAGCCATGTCTTCCAGCTCCTCCGGAAGGATTCTGAGAGTCTCAAAAAACAGGTGGGATATGAAATCCCTCCAGCACCCGCCACATGGTCTCCTCCGAGCTGGCTAGAGAACCTCCATAGAGAGGCTTCCAGTAGGTAACTAGGTCAGGTGCTGAAACCAACTGGCTCCTTGAGACTCGGAGCCACTTCAAATTGGACATTCAGGAACAATTCAATAAGAGGATACTTCATTGTGTGTTTGAATAAAATCATCTGGCTCCTTTTAATGCAAACACAAACTCAGATACATCAAAAGCAGCATAAACAACACAGACTACATTATCAGCATTGGGAACAGATGCTACTTTGATAATACTAGCCTGTTTTGCTCATAATGGCCCAAGCACTTATATATTCCTGTAGGGCCATTCCCTAAGAACCCAAAGGAAACACTGTCATTACAGTATCTATGCAAGGGGGCAGAGAGCTGGTTCAATGGTCAACAACCACAACAAAATCTACATTGTACTTTCTTAATCTTCGTCCAGAGTCTTCGTTCCAGGACACTGGCACAAACACACTTGGAGAAAACATCCAGTCTTATATTTAAAAATGGAGGATACCACTACCCTCCATCTCCATCTGTTAGGTCAGTGAAGCTGTCCCCAACCATGCAATATTGTGAAGGCATGTCAACCAAGACACAAAAACAAAATTCAGAAATTTCACCACCTCAGGGGAAATTTTATCCATCTGGCACATTATTACTTCAGGGCTTTTGACCAACTCAGTGACCTGTACCAGAAGGAAGGGCAGGGCTTCCCCGAAGTCCTCCAAATCTGCCTCCACTGTGTTGGCAGCATTCTCAAATTCCTCAAATCGTTCCCCTTTAACGTCCAGGTCAGCAGGAACTCTCCCCTGTAGAGATCATCGCTCTGAAGGCGGTCAACGGTTCTTGGGATGCTGCCATGTCAAGCAGCAGTGACCTTCTGGCTACAACTTGGAGGGTGGATAACACAATGAACTGCTATCATACAATATCCCCAACCTCGCCCAAGATGAAGCAAATATTTATCCAGAAATAAACCATATGCTGGTAGCTGGTATCCCCCAATGTTCTACAATAGCCTGAGCGTATTCCTCTGCACAAAATTGACATCAACATACCAATACTTTCATCTGATTGGCAGCAAACCAGCCCACCACACTTGACCTTGTGGGTTCATATTATGGGGTTTGTGTGCTAAGTTATCTTTTTGACACTTCACAATTTGGAGAGATATTAACAATAGCATGGGGGTTTTGGTGTGCAGAAGGGAAGGCTTTCTGTGAATGGTATTAATTCAGCAGGATGAAGATGATTTTATTCATACTGCACACTTTAAAATTTGAATCCATAACCATACCTCTCTGCATGCCATCAGCCATGTCATTAGAAGGAGAAGAGCTTGAAATGTGAGAAAACCTCAGTATTTTATGCCTTCCCAGCATTTCTGTTTCAGCCATTTATCCCCATCCATTTATTCATATTTTTTAATTAAAATGCTTTAATATTTATATAAAACAGCATTCATACCCTTCAGGAAAAGATTCTCTAAGAACACCAAACAGCAGTAAGATGTCCGTCATGTGGCTACAGAGTTAACTTGGAGAAATAGCCTTTCAAGTCTCAAAGCTCGAAACACAGCATAAGGAGTCATGATGAGACGTCTCCAGTGGACGGACATTTCCAGTTGGACATGACATTTACTTCTTTGAGGTTTCAGGGCACAGAAGTGCTGAAGTCTTTGAAATGCCAAAGGGACAGTGAATGGAGTATTTGAAATGATTGACACTATTTGAACAGAATGGGACTCAGGAACTCTGAATAATGTCCTTAATGTAAAACACATAACAGGGCACTTTTGTATGGGCATGTTGTCACAAAAACAGTTGTGTGAGAAAGGGGGAAAATAAAAAAAAGCTAGAAAGGAAATATTTTCTTTTACCATCAGATATACTTTAGTTCTCAGTGTGTCCACATGTGGCAGGAACACTGAGTTTGAGGCAGTGAAGACAGAAGTTATAGGACAGAGGAGACATGAGAGTAAGAGGGAAATGTGAATATATATAGTAGCATGCTAAGGGGGCTGTGGAGATGTGTGGGGGGGTACTGTACCTCTGTTGCCAGTGACTGTGGGGTCGTGGGTGCCTAATTGAGCGGTAGGATCTGGAGGGATGGGATGTAGGGGGAGAGTGGTGGATGGAGGCAGGGTTGTGGGGACGTCTGGTGGAGGGGACATACAGACACATGTACACAAAAATAATACAGCAACAACAACAACAAAAATGAATTCATATGGGGGCAGTTAGTTTAAAAATAAAAACAACAAAAAATGACATTTTACAGTGACGGGGAACAAGTCCTTAACATAAAGTTGTTGAAAACACACACTTTCAGAAATGGAATAATGAGATACTGTTGATGTAACCTGATGCACTACAAGACATACATTCATTCAATTTCTCATTGATTGCATTTTAATGGTGTTTTTAGGGTCAATGTTAGCATGAGTCATATTTGAGAAACAATAACAACTTGGATAAAAGGCTGAATTGTTTCCACTTACTGTTTTGCTCCTTAGCATATACTGAATTAAAGTAAAAGCCAGAGAATATTTAGTCTATATTCAGAACTTTTAGGTGGGAGTAGCCTGTGGGTATGTCTCAGGCAAAGTGTCTGACTTCTTCACATTATGTTAGAGACTCAAACCCTTCCTCGTCATTCTGATTTAAAAAGTTCTGCCTTTGAATGTAAGAATTATTTCTGTAGCATGTGAATATGATTAACTGTGGTTCTACTCATGTGGGCGGATATCTGTAAGTATGCAATCTGCACTCTACACCAAGTGAAGACAGTGCTTTGACAGAATGATCAGTGCCAATTATCAATGTATGCGAGGAGGATTTCAGGAGAAGTTAGCCAAGCTGTCATTACCAGGCTCTTTCTTAAACTTCTCACTACAGAGCAATGGTACAATTGTTTCACACAAGGCAGGGTTTCTCACTGTCACAAGTTAGAGCAACAGAAAAAATGGGAATGAACCACTGTGTGACAAAGTTAATGAGGTTACACTACCACCTTGGATTTTATGTTTGTGTCATTCTGCTTTTTATGGTGAGCTTGAGGCTTTTAATTGGCTGTGGTACTCATTCTCAGGGCCAACTCTCCTGCGTGTGTCGTTGACATTTCAGCCTGGGTGTGAATCACTAAGCAGCAAAGTGCACGTCTTCAGGAAAGAGGGTAGAGAGAGAACATCTCCTCGTTGGAGGGGGACCATTAAAAAGGTATTTTCAAAGAATTATAGCTGCAATTGCAAAAGGCTAAAAGGTCTGCTAATCACTAATGAAGGGTAGGAACAGACTGGGTGCCATTTCAAAAAGAACAGGTAATGAATAAGACTCCTTGACCCTCCAATACCAAATTGCTTTTTTGGTGGCGTACTATTTGTCAGTTTAATAACATCACTGTAATTAGGTGCACTGGTTATTCTTGTTGTTACAGTCAACTGGCATTTGAAGGAATTGTTAGGTGCACACAGACACGTGGGGGATATTCATTAAACCCCCTTAACTAGTCACTGGCACTTAGATACAGCGTGTTTGGGCGAGGGACAACCTTACCTGTATGGGATTTCACAGCCTTCACACAAGATTTGAATTTGAAGGAAACATCACAAATATAAGATGGTATACGACTATATTCAGTGTTAACCTGGTTATTTGCTTTACATGTAAATGCAGCACATTACATTATTCAAGTATTTATCTTAGTTATGGAACAGCAAAAGCTTTCCTAAAACAAATTTATTCAGAATTCACTAAAAGCATTTGCGTCATTTAAATATCAACATTCAGAGGTTTCCCCATGTTGCTTTGGACTTGGCTACGGCCATTAGAAAGCAGTTCATGAACTATTGATGGTAACCTTAGCTTCGCCTTCCTCCGTCAGGGTTTAACTGTAAATCTACCAAGGACACTCAAGAACATAGAGAAATTACTTCTAGCTCCGGCAAAGCATAGCTACCGGCTATGGTTTTCTCTCTCATGTTCATTAGCTAAGATCTACTTTTGAATCAAAGAGCAAATGAGTCACCCCTCTAGTGCATGTAATGATTATAATGTAATATTTTATTGATCCACTTAGGGAAATTCTCTTTTGCCTCCAGTCGTATGTCTCTCTGGCCATTCCTACATTCCTTTTTCTCTCTAATCGCTCACTACCTACATTTCTAAAACAGGATGATAAGATATGTGTCACGGCTCGGCTCCTTTTTTAAGCATTATTACTTAATGCTAAGAGACAAATGGAAGTGTAGAAAAAAAGCAGCGAGGAAGAGCTATCTATTTTCCCTCACACTGATTCCCTTTTTCCCCACCTCCTCTGGCTCTGACTTGGAATTACTTATCCTTCCTGGTGATATTCCTGACAACGCAGCAGTAAATTCTGCCTCCCTCAGACATTTCCCTCCTGGTATGTGTGTGAGAGTGTGTGTGTGTGTGTGTGTGTGTGTGTGTGTGTGTGTGTGTGTGTGTGTGTGTGTGTGTGTGTGTGTGTGTGTGTGTGTGTGTGTGTGTGTGTGTGTGTGTGTGTGTGTGTGTGTGTAGTATATGGGACACAGGTTTATTTAAAGAAAGGCGTTGGTGGCATTTGTGTCACCTGAGGCGCTTATTCTCCCCGTGAGAGATGGCACCACTAATCACTCTTAGGACTAATACAGAATGCAGATCAGGATGTATTATATTTTAGTTTTTCGCGGTGGTTTTCATACCTGTGATAGTTAAGACACTCAAGATTTGTCTTTGTTCCTTTGTCTTTAGATGTGATCACATGGAACACATTACCCACACATTAGCCTTTCGTTTGAACTCACCATAGACGTAGAGTACATATTCAGCGCTGCTGGTCCCGAGGTGGTTGCTAGCTTCGCAGCGGTAAGTGCCATTGTCTGTCTTGTTGAGCGAAGTAAAGGTGAGCTCCCTCCCCTCTACAATCATCCGGTCCAGGTCAGGAAGCTCACCCCCGTCCTTTGTCCACATCACAGGGTCTGGCCTGGAAGGTGAGTGGATGTGAAAGAGAAACAAGGCATGATTTATGATCCTGTCTGAAGCATAAAAAGCTGACATCAACTAACACAGAATTTGAGAGACTTACGAAGGGTTTCCTTTGGACATACACTCCAGCTTTAAGTACTGACCCTCCTGAGGGACTACAAGGGAGTTGATGATCTTCACATGAGGAGCATCTAGGACAGGGAAGAAGAATTTAGGATCAGTAATACATTTTTTATTAAAGGTGCCCTATTAAGCTTTTTCCTGTCGTGTGATAGGTCTCTATGCATGTAAATCAGGGGTGTCAAACTTAAGGCCCGGGGGCCAAATCCGACCCGCGACTTAATTTAATGTGGCCCAAAAAGAGCTTGCAAAGAATATAATATGTTTACTATTCGGTGACATGCCGCTTTACAGAAGCACATTGCCCATAAACTACATATCCCACAATGCATCTCAAATTAGACTTTTTTTTCGGG
>NW_011338401.1:247376-265882 GCF_000735185.1 Notothenia coriiceps
CAAATTAATTAATCAATTATTTGTTATATTTTATTGTAATGTAGAGACAAGGCTTTTAGTGACAATCATGTATTGTTTTACAATTATATGTAAAAAAAAAGAAAAAATTTAAGAAAAAAAAAGAAAAAGTTTAAATATGATATTTGGCCTCAAATCATCTGAGGCCTGGCGCCACCCCCCCCTGCGAATGCAGTGGTTCCCAGGTTGGGAACCACTACATTAAAGGACGTGTTTTTGATGCGCACATAGTGTGGTGTCCCTTGTGCATACAAAGAGCTCACTGGTTTATCATCCACTAAACGTGAAACAGTCATGTCATATTTGAGAGAGTAATAGGGCTATAGAAATGTATAACTGTTAACCCTTGCTCGTGATTGTTGTCAAAATGTGCACTCAGAGTCATAACTTTGACACCTAGTTCTGTAAGACTTACAATCTCATAGGATATCATTATCTCTTTCGAAATTATGGCAAATCGTGCATCTTATAACTCCAAAAGATGTATTGTAAATATTTGACTGTACTAAGGCTCCAAATGTCCCATCTGTTTTTATACTACTCATATTATTCTGTAGGTTAAAAACATAAAATCTCAATTGCATAAAATAATTTTCCATTTTCGTAAAAACTGTACAAACATGTATCAAACATGATGTCTTTCTTTAATTACAATTGAATAAAACAATATATTTAATGTGTGGGTAATACATGTAGTAACTCTGCCGGAAAGGAAGTGGCAACAGCAAAAACGCCTGGGTTAAAAAGTAATGGTCAGTTTCCAACGCTGATGCTCCTGAGTGGAGTCGTGCTTTATATAATTTAGATGTTCGACTTTGAGCCTTAACTTCCATCATTAAAAAATAATAAAGAAAGCAAGGTTTTACTCTCTTTGCATGTCCTACCCTAGCCTCTCATATTTACAGTAGGCCGTTAGCTGATATTATTGATGTTGTCTTCATAGTATGTGTTTTTTTCGCCCCGGGCAGCAGACACCATGCCGGGCTGCTCAGTATTTGTTTTTCCTTGATGTAGGTTTGTTTTTCGTTTTCTCAGGAACTTACTTGACGAACGAGGCCAAAGGAGCGGACGATGCGCCCGACGCCGACACAGCCATCATCAACGCCGAGGGCAACCATGCTCACGCAGAAGAAAAGAAAGAATACTTCATTTAGACTGCAGAGGGAGCTGCTGCCTCTTTCCCTTAAGCCCTCTTTCAATCTCTGTATCTCTTTCTCTCTCTCTTCTTCTCCACCTCTGACAACTGCCCCCGCCGTATCAACAAGAAACCCGCAGGCAGTCCACAGACAGGAGAAGTTCCCCAAGTGTTTTCCTATTATTGCCTTTTGTCTATCATTTACATTGTGTCCTTTATTTCTTTATTGCTTTCTTCTTTTCTTTGGCAGCCGGTTTTCACAGGCAGCTTTGCAGTCGCTGCCGAAATGATCCCGTTCTCATATTGTTCCTCACCTTTGACGTGAATGCCTGGAAGTCTGTATATCTACCATGACTGCTTTCTTACATGAGCCCTTCTTCATCTTCTCTGCTGTTTCCCCTCCAAGCAGACACACACACACACACACACACACACTACAGTATATCCCCTTTGTTCACACACACACGTCCACAAACACATGATCATATGTCACATCAACACGGTGCCTAAAAATACAGACGCCATTGAACTTCTGTCAATGCCTTCATGTATCGTCTGTCAGTAGCAATGTAAATGCTTTGTAGATGGGTTACATGGACCGTCATTTCATTGCTTAGCTCACAGCTTCTTTGATTATGCATTGCGTCTTTTTTTATTTTACTGAAGATCTTTGCTGTTTACGCCTTATACATGTCTATCACACTGAATATGGTACTTTTAGACCCACGTCCCCCGACCCCATCCCCCTCTAAATAGACTTGTAATTAAACAGTTGACCCTTGTAAGATAAGAAGAAGGTTTTGTGTAACACTGTAGCAAGCTTGGTCAGATAAGTGTATCATATGATTTTCATTATTAGGGTAGGGGTTATAAAGGTAGTGTTGTATTGTTTAGAGCAGAGAATAAACACAAATGCTACATGAAGCATTCCATTAAATAAACTCAATCAAGTGTATAATACTAAATCTGCTGTCCCTATGTACTTTTCTCTGTATATTCCTGCACTGTCCAGGCTGCAGTTTAGCGGCATACCAACACCTTCAAGGTCCTCTTGACAGCTTACAGTAGTTTGTGATTCATATAAAGGGTTCAGGTGTACAGAAGGAATCTCCTCTCTCTCTCTAAAAGCTGTATAAATTGTAATGAGATTAGTTTAGCTTTTCACTTTGAATTATTTGGTTTGTGTTTATGTCACCATTTATTCATTTGAATACTTAAGGACCCCGTGAAATGTAAGATGAACCATGAGAAGTTAATAAAATAAGTTAGTTAATAATGTATTTATCATGGTCACCTCTTTTAAGCTTGAGGTACAGACAGCTTTCAACAAGGTTTTCTACACACAATATTATTTTATACAAACAGTGATAACCTCAGTTTGACTAAAACCACATTTTCTGTATTTGTATCTCAATTGAACTATTTAGTTAAACTGTATATATCACCAACATGGCAGAAACTCTCCCCATTATACTGCATAACTGCTCTTCTGGTTTCCATTTTGTTGGAGTCACTCTCCATGACCTGCGCTTCGATTTCCATTTCATGGGGTCTTCAAGCAAAAAAAGAGGGAAAAAAAAGAAATAGTGTGTGAGTGCTGGGTCATAGATCTGCAGGGGGCTCCTTTCCAAAAACTAAAAACTGAAGATAAATAGTGAAGCACAAAAATGTCTGAATGAGAAACTGTGTTCCCTTGCCAACAACTGGATTGCCTTGGGAATGTGTCTTCTGTTCAAATGGGCAGTGGAGAGATGCTGAGGCTGTCTTTGAGTTGATGAGAAAGATAAATCAGTGCATTTTTTTGAAACTGTAAGGTAAATCATGTTTTTATAAAAAAAAAAGGAAATGTTTTTAATATTTTTGTTTTAAATGGTTCTAAGCTCCCTGCTGTGTATTGTGTACGCTAAAATGTGGTTGTGAAAATTGCTGTTAAATTCTGGATTCCTTCAAATTTGTATATTAGCCACCCTATCTATTTACTTTTCTTTTCATTTTTATCAGTGCATAATAGTTATTGGAACAATTTTAAACAAATGTATTTTGTTTTGGCACAAGGCATGTATATAATGTGTGAAAACTAAACTTTGGTTATACACATTAGCATGTTTTTGTTTGGTTCTTTTATCATATTTAATTTATTTAAACTGAAGTTATTTGAGAGGGAACCGCAATGAAAGTATGTTTGTAACTTCCTTTTGGAGAGTCGTGGCTTCTTGTGATTGTGGTGCGAAAAATCGAAAGGATTTGATGTTGTAAAAAATGTGGTTAGCAAAAATGTCAAAGCTGAAAAGAAATGAAGAAATGGCCCAACTGCCGTCTCCTAATCCCTAAAGTTCAAATCAGAGTTGAAACGCTTTCAAAGAAACGTTACCTTCAAGCTGGAGGCTGAAAAAAGTTTCCCACACAAACGAAACATATCCTTGGAGACAACTTCTGTTTCTTTTCATATGTCCCTGCCAGTCGTCTTTCATCAGATTGAACACATTTGGCTGATTTAGTTTCCCATGAAAGACGTATAAACACTGTGGCCTCTGGAACTTAAACTTAAACGCAAGGCACTAATCTACTAAAAGGGAGCAAATTATTACCAAGGGCAATAAAATACTGGGCCCAGCTGTCTCCAATTCGATGGCCAATTTACAACATTATGCAAATAAGGTCAGCAAGTAAGGTCTTTCTCTATGTGTAGGACTCGAGCTGCTGGAGTGAATCACAAGTTGGGAATCATTAAACATGTCACCACTGATGTAGAATTTAGGTTGCATATTACATTTTAAACATTTTAATGATTAGTTTTAAAAATGCAAAAGCTTAGCCACAGTTGCCATATTGAATCATTTCAGTGCACTTGAATCAATATTGAACTATTTACAGGTTTGACTTCAGCCTCACCACATTATCCTTCAGCACTAAAGCGTTCCTAAAAACCTTCTGTATCACATGTGTGTATAGGTACATTTATCACGATAGTGCTATGTCTTTTTTTTACTTTTTTATCTCTTGTTCTTTTCATCGTGTCTTAAATCAATGACGGTGTCAATCAAATGTTCTGTTGTTTCATCCATCTTAGAAATAAGAGAGTGGTTGAATGGATTTGTTGATTCTGAAGTCAGAGGAACAGGCTGTTTTATATTAAATGAACACTCACAGATAACCGGGTCTGACGTGACGAGTTGGTGTTTAGAACTGAAACAGGTGCCATTTACTGAATTATGCACTCTGACTAATTTGATGGATATTTCTTAGTAAATGGTGAAATGTGTCTGTTTTTTCCTTTCTGAAAACCACATGTAAATATTTGTTTTGAGGTGAAAGTAATGAGCTGATTAGTTTCAAATTACTTTTCATTATAGTTAGACAGAACCTGAATCTTTTTTTAATTTGTTATTCTAGCAGCCTGGCACATACCATCATGCACTATTTTACTATGATAGATCAACTGTAGCTGTGTTACATCTTTTGGTTGGTTATTAGTCCAATACATTTTTTTCTTGTTGTCGGTTGAAACTAAGCTTTAAACTTTTTGCCTCCTTGCTTTCCAACATACTGTATATGCGTTTGGTTAATATCCGGCAAATGATGGGCCTCTAATTTCATCCTGGCGGCAAGACAGTTATAGCGCTAACATACTAGCAATTTTCTTCAGGCACTCGTCAATTCTAGACTGGCTTCTGTTTGGTTACATTTCCCAGCTCCAAACGAAGCCACTTTGTTTGTCTGAAGGTGGGAGTGGTGCAGCTGAGATGACTTGTTAATGCAGATCAGGAAGTGCAATACTGGCAGTCATTTCGGCATGAAATTGCACACAGTTTCGTGAACAATTTTCACGTCAGTGGTTGCACAAAATAAGACCTGTACAGAATCGTGAAAATGTCTCTCATGTAGGCTGTAATTGTAGGGCAACTGTTAACAGTAATGCTAGCAAGATATTAAGCTACAAGTTACTGTCGATGGGGACTAAGTTCAGTTATAAGTCAAATAAAATTATATCAGAGGGTTTCAGTGTATCCTGAAACTTACATTTTACATTGAAAATCAGAACATCCTTGGCTGCATATTTCGGGAGCTGTTTTTATTGTGCCTTGCACCTCCAATTTGTTATTCTGCCCTCCTCCTGCCTGCCTGCTTCTTTTAATGAGGGATGAGACGAGCTGCTGTGATTGGTTATTATTGAAGCTTGTCCAAACTCCACCTACTGATACTGCATGATGTATTCATCCTGCTACAGCCTTTACACACACTGCACTGCCCCAGAAGAGCCTCTCTGGTCACAAAGTATTGCAGTCAGTTGGGGCAGACACACACGTGAATTCTCGTCTTAAGTTAGCGCAAGCAATTGTCTCCAGTTTCAGGAAATTAGAGGCCCATATCAAGTAAAATAAGAAGAAAGGAATGGCCACTTTGAGTCATAATCCGTCTGAAATACTTTACTATGGTTGACATCTTGTTTTAAATAACGGTTTTGATGGTCTTGGTCTCCACAGAAGTGATGATAGCATGGCATGTTTCGGTCCAGCGCTGACCTTTCCTGTCTTTGCTGTGCAGTTTGGCTTCAGCGCACTTCTCTGTCCCTCTGCACTGTTGACACTAAAACCAATCACAAAGATGACAAAACATGTGACACAATCACATGCCAAGATTTGATTTTTATTATATCTCTTTTTATTTTGCATCTCAGGAAAATATTTCATTTAGAGAGATTATTTTTGAGTTTGTTTGTTTTCTGTCTTAAAATGGGGACTTGTGAGCACTGATCACTCTGCTCGTCCCTGATTGCCGACACCATGTATTTGTTGAGTTTAAGATTATCGCAATGTTAATAAAACCATTCAGTGATTCTTCAGTAATTGTCATCTTGCTATCATTGGGATATTAGACTTTGAGACATTGTTTTATATGATCACTGACTTGAAATACTGACATTTAGAAATATGCTGCAAATAATCACGAGTTTTCAAGAATGATAGAAGTTGTGTTGATACGCAATGTTACCTGAATTTAGCTTATGCTATGTAAGCAGTTCAATGCTTTTGCTCTATTTCATAGTGTTTCCTTGTAGCAACACGCATCTTTCTGTATATCAGTACTTAGATGGAACAAGTTGTAACGCACTATCACTCACAAAATACAAAATATCCACAGTAAAGATCAGGATTCAAGTTAGACACATGTACCTTGGTGAACTAATGGGTTTCTTATCAAGCTGTACTGAGAGGGCTTGATTTGATATTTAGCACCGTAATGAAGGTGTTTTTTCCCCATTGTCTGTGGGATTTATTATATTTAATTTAGAGGTTCGTTCTCATGTATGAAATGAAAATTGTTGAATAAATAGTTGCCAAAACATCTGTATAAGTCTATTCTTTTAATCCTCTTTTTCTTTCGAATGGAGAGAAGCTCTGATGTTTTATTCCAAATACTTGTGTTTTGAAAGCTTATGAATCACTCTCATGCACAGACATCCGCAAAACACAAGCAACTACATGCACCGACACATGTTCATGATTTTATATTAACAAGAATAATTCATCTTGTGTTTTAGCTTCCCCATCTGCATGCTATTCTGTTCAGTTTGTGGAGTCTTTCTACCGTGAGAGCACTACTTCTCCATTTTAATTTACAAGGCTGTGTTACTCAGCTCTACCTTTGATATACATTATAAATTCTTGACAACAAATTCCAGTCAATCAGGAACGGATATTGTATGGAAAATACTTTTTTTTTAAATAGGGAAAAACTGTGATTTATTTAGATAGAAATCCCTCATTCATATCCACAATGATTTACTTAAACCAATCCCAAACACAACATACGTATACTCAAATGTAAGCCAAGGTGCTATGGTATATTGTAAGTGTTAATATCTCCCTTCAAATTTCAAAATGAATCACAGTTCATCTCTTAAACTGAAGCCCATCGTATTATGTTGCAATACAATAATCTTCACCTTGCTATAAGATTAAATCCTCTTTCTCATGTAAAACTGCCTTTATTTTCTTGGCATAGATTCAACTGGAGACATTTCTCAGATATGTTGGTCTGCATTTAAATGATGCCTTCCTCCAAACCCCAAAGATGGATTGAGATCTGATGAATGTTGTGGCCATTTGAGTAGATGTTCAAGAAACCACTTTGAGAAAGTTTCGACATGGCGTATTATCCTGCTGATAGTAGCCGTTAGAAGATGGGTACACTGAGGTCATAAAGGGATGGACATGGTCAGCACAACACATGGCGTTAAAACAATTCTCAATTGTTTCTAAAAGGCCCAAAGTGTGTCAAAAGAAATATCTCCCACACAAATACACCACTACCCGTAGCCTTAACTGTTGACAATTCAGGATGGATGCTTTTACATGCTTTTATGTTGTTTACGGCAAATTCTGACACATTTATCTGAACGTTGCAGCAGAATTGGAGTTTCATCAGAACAAGCAACGTTTGTCCAATCTTCTTGTCCAATTTTGGAGATTCAGGCCGCAGTTTACTGTTCTTATAGTTGACAGAGGTAGCACCAACATGTGGTATTCTGCTGCTGTAGTAGCCAATCTGATTCAAGGTGTGACATTCAGAGATGCTCTGCATACCTTTGAGTTAGTGTTTTCTTTCTGTCAGCTCAAGCTAGTCTGGCCACTTTCCACTTGTCAAATTTTCTATTTTTTTGTGATCCCTAGTGTGGCTTCACATGTTGATATTTGCTTTAATAAGCCATTGTGTTGTACCTTAAAACACGTTTATGTATTTAGTTTTAAAAGCCACGAGTGATAAGTCAGATTCAGGGAATTAGCTGGAGATATGGCTCTCTGGTGGTTTTAAGTAGAAAAATATTTACATATTGAACATGACTTCAATAAGTTCTGCTCCAACAGCATCTAGATAGTGAAGTATGTGCATAAAGGTGTGAGGAAAGATAGCATAAAAAGTAATATGAGAATATGGATAGGAAGAGACTGAGAGGATGTAAATGAGCCGGATAGACTGGAGGGAGAGGTATCTTTTTCAGTGAGTCAGAAGAGGATGACTGAGAGGGGAATTAGGTAATGGCAATAAGACGTCATGTTAGACCGAAGAAAGCTGCTGCAATCAGCCCACCTGTCAGGAATAACTACAGCCTGGAGAGGGTTGCACTTCTGCAGCGGAGGTGTGATTCTTCTGCTGATGAAAAGTGAGGGGTCAGTGAAAAACTCAATTACCACTCAATCAATCAGAGCAAGGTTCTGAACTGGGACAGAGAAGTTGAGGAAGACCAGACAGAAATAGCTTTTCATGCCAAATGTTGTTTTGCATGATTGATTTTTCTCAACCTTCCTCGATGTCAAGCCATTTTTGCATTCCCCAGAGCAAACGATGTTCCAACTTTCACAATTTGCTGAAAGTTTTTCGTTTGTAGTATTTTCTACAATAATAACAGGACAGATGGAGGAGACAGGTGGGATGACAGGCAACAATGGATTTGAAGCCATGCAGTGAATGAAAAGCATGCAAAAGCCACTGAGCTGTCACGAAAACCCGACCCAACACTGTATATGTGTATGGCAATATTTAACGTTGTCAGAAGGGTGCTTCATGGACAATCACGCCTGGGATATAATGTTAAAGTGAATGTTACAGTTATATCCTGTGACCATATTACCCCCCAAAAAGCATGTTTTCTTTTATTTAAACACACTCATCTCTTTAGTACGGCTACAGTTGGATACTTTAAAGTCATTATTGAGAAACCCAAAAGCGTAAAAGTTAGAGTTGAGATTTTATTCAAGCACAACTTTTCAGGACACATTTTTCTATTCTTGCTATGGATTATTTTATTATCTGTGACCATTTCTGATTTGATTTGCCAATACGTTTCTTAGTGAAAGGTGAAAAATGTTGTTTTAATCAATTTTCTAGGCCTTCATTCTTTTTTGTTTTTACAAAAGGAAACCACTGATTGTTTTTGTCTCCAATATATAATCAATGACCTCAAATGTGTCTGGATACAAAATGATTTGCTGATGAGGCTAATTCAACCAAAGTCCCAGAGCAAAAACAGGATAGAACAAATTGACATTGACTTGAAGAAAGCTGACGAAATATATTGTCCTTAATCTGAGCAATTCATGCTGCTTGTTTAAAAATGGCTACTTGTTCTCCACCAGTGAAATGACAAGGGAATAAAGCAGGATGGGGAGAAAGGGGGAATATTGATTGATGCATTCATTTAGGTTTGTCATTGCAAGACTGTTTCAGAATGAAATATAGTCCACCTCTTGGCCAAGCAACACATTGACAAGTTAGACATGTTCTCATGCTGTATGACATGCTGTGATTAAAGGTAATAAAATAAGCCCTTAAATCAGTCAACAGTCCAGACACCTCAGGTTTTCATATAAAGTAATAACATAAATGCTTGGTCGATAAAACACTTTCCTGTCCCTTGGTTCAACTTTAGGAGAGAAAGAAGAGAACACTGTAGATAAGAAAACAGCAATTAGAAAGAAGGACGCTGATGGATGTGCTGGGAGAAACTGAGAGAACTGATACAGTATGTATCTATTTTGAAGGTTGCTGCACAAAGGGCTGTTTAAGATGAATGGTGCACCTTTCACACACACACACGCAGACACACACACACACACACACACACGAAACTCTCGTAAAGTGTCACTTTCTGAATGTGCCGAGCTTCACACCTGCCCAGTGCTGTCAGTCTGCCAGCTGTGAGAGCTGCACCTGTCTCGAAGGCATCAGCCGCTCCATATGCAAATACCTTTCTCTTCTTTATGATGTGGATTCACATGCCCACATCTCTGCTTGCTTCCTTTTTAGAGCTTCAGGAAGAGCCTCTTCTTTCCATCCCTCCATCAATCCAAATCTTTCCCTCAATCGCTTCCCTCCATTATATCCCCTGCCCCTTCACATGGGCCTCATAACTCATCTTCATTTCCCTCTTCATCCCTCCTCAGCAGTGGCCACATCTTCGTTTACTCTGTGCAGGACGATTCACTTTGGGGGATTTACAGCAGTGATGTTAGTCGCCTTTGATGTTCTGTAATTGTGCTGACCATGTGTATCAACAACCACACACACACACACACACACACACACACACACACACACACACACACACACACACACACACACACACACACACACACACACACTAGTGTGTGTGTGTGTGTGTGTGTGTGTGTGTGTGTGTGTGTGTGTGTGTGTGTGTGTGTGTGTGTGTGTGTGTGTGTGTGTGTGTGGTTGTTGATACACATGGNGGAAAAACACCCCTCTTTGCAGTGACTCCAAGTTTACGGGTCCTACGGGAAATGAACGTAAAAGGTGAATTGCGGGGGTGCTGCAGCGATTTATTGGTCCTTTTAAAGGGACCTTCCCATGTGCCGAGTCAAGGAGGAGTAGGTCTTTCACCAAACTCTCTACCACCCTTTTGTCGAAAGACTTGGGCGGACTTTCAAAAAAGGTCTACCTCAAAGTGACGGGAGGGTCAACCCCTGGGGCAGTGTTGATTTGTGAAAAACAATCCTCGGTAAAAAGGAAATTCTTAAATGTAATAAAAATAGAAAAAAAATCTCATTTATTTGGGGACTCTAAACACCCACCCATTAATAACATTAAACTAAATAACTCACAGCATAAGGACGTTCCCAGGCTTCTTACGACTTGGAGTCTGGTACCTTCCGAGGATTGGGGTTTAGTGTAGAACCCGAAAAAAATTTTTTGGTTCGGGGGTTAAAGACCCGGGGGACCTTCAAACTGTTCTTTCCTTGGGACATTGCATTCTGGGCTTACGTTAGCTTCACACTGCCGGCTGCAGGGCAGCTGAAGAGACGCGAGGCACTTTGTAGATAAACTTCACTTCTTTAGGATTTACTCTGATTTATACCATTACATTGAAAAGAGTGACTTTAGATTTAACATATTTTCATCAGTTTTTCTCCAGCGGTTCAATGTATGGGCGGTGGTAGCAAAGTCCGTAGGGACTTGGCTTGGGAACCAGAGAGTCACCGGTTCAAGACCCCAGAAGACCAAGTGCTACCCAGGTGTCCCTTAGCAAGGCAGCGTTACCTACACTGCTCCCCGGGCCCGTACATATGGCAGCCCACTGCTCCTAACACTAGGATGGATCAAATGCAGAATGTACATTTCCCCTCTGTGGGACGATGAAGAGCTCCTTCTTCTTCTCTTGATGCATCTGTTTCTGTTTCAGGGTCCAGCAGCAGAGACCAGACTCTCCCAGCTGTCTGTCCCTCAAGAGCGACCGGTCGAAGGGAGCCATCATAAACTTTAAAGGACGGCCTCCATCTGCTGATCAGAAGTAAGCTGTAACTCATAGTAAGAGTCCTTTTGTTATAATAGAAGCAGACTTGATTACTGCAACAGAGTTTTTCTACAACTCATCCAGAACGCTGCCACCAGAGTCCTCACCAAAACCAGAAGAATTGAGCTCATCTCCCCAGCTCTCAAAGCTCTGCACTGGCTTCCAATACCACAAAAAACACTCTTCAAAATCTTACTTTTAACTTACAAAGCACTCAATGGATTGGGACCAGAGTACATGTCTGATATGCTGCTCTGTAACGAGCCACCCAGAGCTCTCAGATCATCGGGGAAGGTTACTCATCGTCCACAGGGTCAGAACCAAAATCACTGAGGCAGCTTTTAGCTTCTATGCTCTGCAGATCTGGAACAAACTTCCTGAGATCTGAGGTCCGCCCCCACCGAGAGTTCTTTAAATAGAGTCTGAAACCTTTCTCTTTAGTGCTTCCTATCCAGAGATCATCTCACTCTGTTGTATCATTGCACTTCAACACTTTTAGCTGCATTATGTGTATTTAGGCCACATCAGTATCCTCATCCTCCTAGACATGTCAACAGCCTTTGATACCATCTCCCATACCATCCTGTTCAACCGCCTATCCAACTACCTCGGCCTTACTAGTACAGCTCTATCCTGGTTCCACTCATACCTCTCCAACAGGTAACAGTTTGTCCCTTTGGGCACAGTGTCCGAGGCAATTAGAAATAGTCCATTTGGACTAAATTGGGCATTTTCAAGGGAAGTTTTATTCTCAGGGTGCTAGAAGTAATGATAGTTTTATTTTACGTTTTGCTTTTGAAATGGCTATCCTGCTTTTAAACCGTATGGTTATTTATTTAGGGAAGAGATTTTCAATTGAGTAAAATTTATATCAACCTGGATAATTTTTCAGTAAATTGTTATCATTATAATCATTAATTCGAAATTATAAAATATCGTGGATAATGTTATTAAATCGGTTTGAACCGGAAGTGTCGTCAAGTTATCGTTCTAATCATATTGTACTCTCCTTTTTCGTTACATTTCTCCGTCGTGATTGTAAAGTTGTGTATATAGGTGTCCATTATGTACTTCCGTCAAAGACTGAGCTGAGCCTGTGTCCCATTCCACCTTACTGAGCGCTGAGCTGTGCTGAACCACCTGAGCCGGTACACCTGAGCCTTGTGTCATCTGACTACTGGAGGCGTGAGCTATGGCTTGAACCACCCTGAGCTTGAACTGAGGGCTTGTTGTCCCATACCTACCTGAGCCTGAGCTGGATGCTGAAGACCGACTGAGCGGAACCTGGAGCTGAGCTTCTCACCCCTGGAGCCCTCACTGAACCTGAGGAACTACAGCTGAACTCGATGTTTGTGACGGATTACTCCAATTTCGAATGAAGCTAGTCGTCTACTTCCTGAGAGGAAATTTCAAATACTTCAGGCAGGATGATCCTCAGCGAAGAAATTCCCTGTCTGTCGACCCTTAGACCAGGGAAGACGACGACTGGGACTTTTGTCTTTTGTCTACGTTATGAACCCGACCGGAGGGAAGTATGTATATCACCAATAAGGATTCCAATTCCAATCCCTTACACCCTGAGGCTTCTCTTTAGTAACGTCATCAGGTCTACACCTCTTACGAACTTATTTCCCAAAGACGATGGCCAGCCCCACTCCCCGCATAAACAACTTTAACAAAAAATCCATTTTCTTCCCCCTAAAACATTGCCTGGGGCCTACACCCTCAACTTTTCTGTCCCACCTCAGGTCTTATTGTGGGTCCAACTCCCCAAATCCCCATCCCACCTACCACGAGGTAGTTTTCTTGTATTCTCTAGAGGTTCGAGGTCACATCACCGAAGTCCGGTGTGGTACTTCGAGCCGGAAGTCAACGACACTCAAACTCCTCCAATGATCTGTAGGTCCAAAAAACAACGCCTCCTTAACTGAACACTCTACCTCTCCCGACTCAATACCCAGCCGCGCTATACCGTAAACCCCACGCACCCCATCCTTACTTTTAACCCTTTGCGCAACCGCCAATAAAACTGGGTTGCCCCCTTCGTACATCTACCACTTCTCTTCTCCGGCTCGTGACTCGGAACTACGGCCGGTGGAACCAATGACCCCCGACCTCCCCCTCCGACTCCAANATGTAGAGAGAAGTTGTCAAAGGTGCTGCACTGCAGCCTTTACGTATCGAGAAACAACGGGAACAACACGGAGAGGAAGACAGCTGACGATCTTCAGTCATAATTCAATGGGGTATGTAATTTATTTCAGAAAACACTTTTTGTTATATTCCATGGAATGCTCTTAACGTCCCGATAGCAATGAATATATTAAATGCTTTGACAATAAATACATACAAAAATTAATCTCTGGAAGCCGTAGCGCTGTAAAAAGCACGACCAGTCATCTGAGCCGGCCCGGTTAAAATAACTGAATGGCCTACCTGCCTGTCAGCCTGTCAGCCTTCCATCTGTGCACACATTTATCTCGTGCCCTCATTGGTCATGTGCGCGTTCGTGTGTGTTGGAGGAGGGGCTCTGTGAGGAAGTCTGAAGGAAGAGGCATATTTTTTCCGGTTGTGTATTTTCAAATTCTAGCGCACTCGAGCTGGTTTCTCCATTCTTACCTACCCTACCTTTAACTCATTTTTAGGGTGCAGCTATATGTTTTATTTATTTCAAAGTGGGCCCATTTTAATAATATTTTTTTTCCCTTCAAATGTGGAGAGGACTCCCCAAGTGCTGTGTTTAATTTATTTTAAAGTAGGCCTGTGTATTATTTTTAATTCTCCTTATAGGAGTTCTTTGTTTCTTATTAGAGGTTAACAGTTTTATATAATGTAATAAATAGCCTAATAAATGCATAAAAACTGTAGTTTTTGTCTGATATAACAATAAATACAACTTTATTAGCTCTCAAGCTATGAAATATGTTTTGCGACTCCAGACAAAAATATTTTTGGGAAAAAGGAGCAAAATGGCTCTTTTGGTCAAAAAGGTTGCAGACCCCTGGGCTAAGGGGAACATTTTGTTACAATTGTGTTACATTTAACTTGTCTAAGAGCCCACTAAAAATATAAAGTATACTATATGATTTGATACTATAAGATTTGATACTGGAGAAAGGGAGAACACAAAAACGTAATCCCTTAACATAAAGGATAGAAGGGTCAGGCGGGCTTTTTCACCAAGAATGGCAATGGCCTTCCAAAGTGTCAAGACATATAGTATATTTAAAAACATGGCAGTGCAACATATGGGGTCCCATTGATAGCTATTGGCTATTGATGTAGATTGTGCAATAATAAAACAAAGCAAAACATGTACTATTGTATTCTATTTCTACGCAGTCACTAAATACTACACTGGCCCTTTAAACAAATATTTATCACTGCTCTACCACGTTTGTTGTTTAAATAAAGTCACATGAAAAGCCATGATAAACAGTGTGAGAAAAAAAAAAGAGAGAAATCAGCAGCTGCAGCAGAGGAAAAGCTGCTGTGTGGCCGCAGGAGGACACAAAGCCCAAGAGGACACACTCCAAACCTGCTGCAGTCAGCTGACTCACCGGGTCTGCATGTTGGTACTGTGTTGGGGGCGTGTGTGTGGTCGCACCTGGGTAGAGGCTTGCAGTTTGTGAACAGAACAAGATGCACTACAATGCAATAAAATGAAGTATGATGCAGCCTAATTATAGTTTGTGGACATAGTTAGTTTTGTTACGCCTTTGAACAGATAAAATGGTTGCATCTCCATTAATGAATCACAGAGGCACCACCGGCCTAGCATGCTAGGTGACCCGAATCAAACAGAGCCACACTGAACCGGGCACAGGTGCTTGCTAGTTGTGGCTATCATGCTAAATGCTACAATGCTCATGACCCTGCATCTGGGACTGCTTCGTTCAGGAACGTTTCACTCTGGTGAGCTGTTTGGGACCTTTCTGCTGTTTGGGACCTCCTTCAGGACTGGAAATATTATTCTCTGAGAAAGGACGAGCAGAGAACCTGGAGCAGATTTGAGTTTGAGTAGAGGGGTGAGTAGACAACACAACAACACACAGGCCTACTGTAACCCAGTACAGGGGAGGGGGTCAGCAGCCACTACTTTCCTAGCAATGTACACTCAATATATGAGTGATTTGTATCCTGCTATCGCTATGGATTCTTCTTCTCTGTGTTATTTGATTTGATGATGTTTGTTGGTCATCTTGTTGGTTGTAGAGCATGGGAAGAAAACAACTTGAAAACACATTATATTAGACACCTTTGCACGTTTACTTTAACTCGAGTTTAACTAAAGTTTCTTTAAAGTAATGGTAGGCCTACTTACGGTAGTATTATACGTTAATACTCTTTGCACCATTAAGGAAATGCAACTTGTTCTCTTTGTGTAACATGCAGGGAAGAATAGCAGTTGTGTCCATTACAATGCATATTAATATTGCATATTCAGTACAATATAATTATTATAAATGATCAGAACCTGCAAAGATGAAGAACAATGCAAGTAATGTGTAGACAAATTGCAACCAATTGTCCTGTTTAATATTTGTTTGTGTTATATAAATAATAATACATAAATAATTTCCCAATTTGGGATGAATAAAGTATCTTTCTATATATCTATCCATCTCAGTTAGAATGAAAGATAGATTTGATCAGAGGGGCGTCTTTGTAGTTAATGGTTTATATGACCATCAACTGTGATGCTCCATGTCTGACTTTAAAAGATAAGAGCATAGGAATGAATTCTGCTGTTAAAAAAAATCAACATTTAAAAAAGGCTTGCCTTCATAATTTGTTTATTCTATAATTTGATCATTTTTATCACGATAACCTGAACAGCTTTTGGAGCATTGGCACTCTGTAAAGTTGACAACATTTGTAGTTTTCCAACTGCTCATTTCATGGTGGAGAACATATCCATTAAAGCTGACAGTCTGGACATGAGACTAATAGCAGCTGTGCTCGTTCACAGCTAAAGTAATGATGGCACAGAGCCAAAACATCACTGTATGTCTGTCCTAATGTCTATGAAACTCATTTTATTTGAGGCACCATGTAGCAGAAGTATATCGTGGTGGAATGTGAGCTGTATGGAAGATTGCCAAGCATTAGTGGGCCTTTGGCTGGATGCTGCGGTGGTAGCAGTGATACTGCTAATATGTATCTGCTGCACAACTAATGGAGGATATAAAAGGCCTTAGGTTTGTCCGTTCCAGACTGTGTGTGTAAAGGGCACAGCTCCAAATGATGAGAAAGCACAGTGTCAAATTAGAGTTTTGGTGGCGGTTAGAAAGTGTGTGCTCGGGTGGTCTGTATGGTGGTGCCTCATTAAATAGCAGAGTTTTGATAGTTTATCAACAGAAAAAAGTTTTCTTTTTTGTCCAATGCACACTTACTGTTTCTAGAAACACACACACACACACACACACACACACACACACACACACACACACACACACACACACACACACACACACACACACACACACACACACACACACGCACACACGCACGCACGCACGCACGCACGCACACACAACTTATTATCAAAAATCTGATCTGACATTGCTTGTGTAATGTAATTAATGCAAGTCTCAACTTAAATCTATTGGCTTGTGCAATCAGTCTCTCAGTGTCTCTGCCACTTGATTTTCTCTAATATGAACCATCAGAAGCCAATCCCACCGAACCTTTATAGTTTTATTTAGACCATGCTTAACAATGTCAGGAACAAATTGGTATTATCCCTCTATCTTTGTGGTCTGACCTACAGTAAACCTTCGTTCATGTGCTTTTCTTTTTTACTGTATATATATCATCCATATTGTTTATTTTTCAAATTCCATTACTCATTAAGTATCTTTTATCATCTCTTCAAATAAAGAATGTAACGTTTTTCATGGTTATCTTTTACCATGAAATCATACATAAGATTTGGACCTTGCCTAACCTACTGTTACGGTGAGTGAAGCAAGCAGGACCCAAATGCAGATAACGCTGAAAATGCCTTTATTTCAAGGATAATATACAGTGGGGCAAAAAAGTATTTAGTCAGCCACCAATTGTGCAAGTTCTCCCACTTAAAAAGATGAGAGAGGCCTGTAACTTTCATCCTAGGTATACCTCAACTATGAGAGACAAAATGAGAAAAAAAATCCAGAAAATCACATTGTCTGATTTTTAAAGACTTTATTTGCAAATTATGGTGGAAAATAAGTATTTGGTCACCTACAAACAAACAAGATTTCTGGCTCTCACAGACCTGTAACTTCTTCTTTAAAAGCCTCCTCTGTCCTCCACTTGTTAACTGTATTAATACCTGTTTGAACTCGTTATCAGTATAAAAGTAAAAAAATCCCAGAACCACACGGGGGGACCTAGTCAATGACCTGCAGAGCGCTGGGACCAAAGTAACAAAGGCTACCATCAGTAACACACTACGCCGCCAGGGACTCAAATCCTGCAGTGCCAGACGTGTCCCCCTGCTTAAGCCAGTACATGTCCAGGCCCGTCTGAAGTTTGCTAGAGAGCATTTAGATGATCCAGAAGAGGATTGGGAGAATGTCATATGGTCAGATGAAACCAAAATAGAACCTTTTGGTAAAAACTCAACTAGACGTGTTTGGAGGAGAAAGAATGCTGAGTTGCATCCAAAAGAACACCATACCTACTGTGAGACATGGGGGTGGAAACATCATGCTTTGGGGCTGTTTTTCTGCAAAGGGACCAGGACGACTGATCCATGTAAAGGAAAGAATGAATGGGGCCATGTATCGTGAGATTTTGAGTGACAACCTCCTTCCATCAGCAAGGGCATTGAAGATGAAACGTGGCTGGGTCTTTCAGCATGACAATGATCCCAAAACACACCGCCTGGGCAACGAAGGAGTGGCTTCGTAAGAAGCATTTCAAGGTCCTAGGAGTGGCCTAGCCAGTCTCCAGATCTCAACCCCATAGAAAATCTTTGGAGGGAGTTGAAAGTCTGTGTTGCCCAGCGACAGCCCCAAAACATCACTGCTCTAGAGGAGATCTGCATGGAGGAAT
>NW_011338402.1:0-9859 GCF_000735185.1 Notothenia coriiceps
CCAGAGGTGGTCACCACAGGGTCCGTGACGGCTCGGGTGGTCACAGACTTCCTCTCCTCTCTGTTTGCTCGGTGGGGCAGTCCTAACGCCAACGCTAACGTGACCACAAGCTGCTATCCTTCTGGACGGCGCCGATAAAGGTCACCGCTCAAATGGGGTCAGCCACCTTTCGTCTGGCCGATGGATCACGGTGTCATGCAAGCCGGCTTCGGAAGGTGGCACCGCCGCCCATCGTGGACCCAGGGCCCAGGGAGGACGGGGACTTTGTTTTTCCTGATGAGCAGTTGCAGGGTCCAGCCGGGTTCCCACCTGAGCCGGTTGAGCCAGTGGTTCGCCTTGAAGCTCATCCGGCCCGTGTCCCGGTCAGACCGAAGATACTTGGAAGACTATATTGTGAGCTTGTGACTCTCAGGGGTAATGTTCAGAGCATAGTCTGTTGCGTGGCAGAATAATCCACGTGGCTATGCTGGTGACTGGCAGTCTACCCAGTTCATCTAGAGTAGATAGCTAAAAGTTAATTGGGTTCCTTGTGGGGGGGGGGGAAATGTTATGTATGTGTCACATCAGGTGCCTTTAAGATGGCACTGGGAGTTTTGGGATGTGTGAACCGGATACAGTTGTTTTGTTGTGGTGTTGTCATGGGAGCGTATGCAACAACGTGTTCAATAAACAGTCAACCTAAATGTCGTAGTCCATAGTCTTATATATACAACAAAGACCTTGCCAAATGTGAGTTGCATTAAGTCGTCCACATTATTATTTATCGATCTCTAACATTGGACATGTGCTGTAGGGGACCGGGTGTCTGCTTCACACTTTCTCAAACTTTTTGGACTCAAGATCTTAAGGGCCTCTCTTCTTTTTGAGTAGTGATTAGATTTCACCTAAGATGGTTTAGGGGTAATATATACAAAGTCTTCAAAACAGCTCCCAAAGTTCATCCCGAGGTTCCCAAAATACTGAAAAAGTTGTCCACTTCCCTTAATCTTCTCTCAAAAAGCAAAGCCTCCCCAGACAAATTGAGGAACTTCTTGTGCATACTAAATGTATAATACCGGCAGCTTTTTGTGCTTTCTCCTCCTCTCATCGACATCTTGACAATCATTTGCATGCTTTGGCGATGAGCATTAGGACAGTACACTCCTTAGGTACTTTAAGTTGGATTAAGACCAAACAAAGCAACCGGTCTTGCCTGGAAACTACTTGCTTGGATTTTTTGCGCAGGTATTATTGAGTATGTATGCTTGTGCTGGACTTGATACGTGCTGACACAAATACTTATTTATACACAAGCGTTCTAAGGGCCTGCCGATCCCTAATCCCCTTAAACGCAATGAAAGGTTTTCCAAAAATGAAGTGGCAGCAAACTAATCCATGAAGTTCTGGTACACAGCGGTTTTAGTGGAACCTATATGCTGCAGGTCTCCCTTGAAAAAGAGATCTATGATTTCGATGGGACCAATCTGGTTAAATAAAGGTTTGAAATGAGTTTAAAACATGCAATTAGTATGGCCCAGAAGACTTCTTTCGGAACCAGTCAATTTCTTGATGACAAATTGCCTGAATTTTCAGAAACAAGATCAAAGCCCAATTCAAAAACAACCTCAGACTGCATCAGTCAATTTGATATGGAAAAAAAAGATTCAAGTAATTGGGTGGAGGAGGAGGTAGAGCAATGGTTCGCCAACGTAATGTTGGTAATTTAATCCCCAGCCTCGCATGTTGAAGTGCTATTGGAAAAAATACTGAACCCCACTACTATAAAACCTAAAATAGTAGAGCTCTTATCAAACACTTAAAGCTACATACACAAAACAATCTGTTCTGTTAAATCAGTCAAAAACAATATATCAATTAACCCTGCTAAATAACTTTTCTCCACAGCCTTGCTTCTCCCGTCCAGTCAGTTATCAGACAGTCGGTCGCAAATGGTACATTTAAAATGATCCCTCATTAAATCTGTTTGCCTGGTTTGTGACTCGAGAGTGACACGGAGGCTGATTTGTTTCCGGTAATGACACAGACACGTCGCTGTTGCTGGTAAACATGACCTCTCATCAGCTGCTGGATAAATTATGTTACCTGGACTCCCGGCTAAAAGTATGACTCAGAACAGTGAAATTAAACCGGACCACAGAGCCTGACCCACAGCAGTGGTAGAGTGGTGACCCAGAATGGAGAGGGGCAAAGCGTACGATGAACACTTTTGGTTGTTATTTACATTCTAATCTGTTCAGCTGCCAATGGTATTTCAGGACTGTTACTTGAAGAGTTTATACACTCAATGTGTCAACTGAAAATGGGTACCTTAATCCAAGTTGGATGCCCAATAAAAAGAGCATTGAATAATAATGTTTGCCTCTTTTTTGCAACCTGCAGAGCAGATTTTGCTATAGTCTTCTATATGTTGTTTTTAGTGCCTGCAACCATCGGAGCCTTTAATTTAGCCAATTCACAACGCCAGACCTGAAAAATATGGCCTGTCATATGTCTATTACATGCTGGTTTATGTTGGTATTTGACTTTTTGGGCTGGTTTATAGTTTGAACAATATGCAAGGTGGCTGTAACATTTTAGACCAACTGCATATTCATATCTGTTTTCAGTTCCCAACGTGGACATAAGAAAAGGCAATATTGAAAAATATGATTTTGACATGATATCAAGTAGTACAGGGCCAGAATCACTGATTATTTTTTATTAAAAGTGGTTTATGCTGTGTCATGTTGCTGTCCACTGTTTATTATTTAATCACAGAAAACAGTGTCTTTTTTGCATCAATCTCTAAATGATACGAAGGTATCTGTAGTATCCATGTTTTCGCATTATCATTTTTGGTGGGTTTATCACTACATCCAACCTCTTAAACATAAGAAAAACGTGGTGCATTATTACAACAAAAATATTGATTAAAGCTGCTTTAAGTTGCCGGTTGATCAGTAAAGTGGAAAAATGTGTCTTGGGTTCACCCTCACAAACTAATTTTTTCCATTCTTGATGTTTAAATATTGATTGGTGCAGCTTTAAAGTCATTCTTGTAGTTGATGGGATATAGATTTTAAGATGGGAGGGAAGTCATTTCTCAGTTAACTGAGATACATTGGATTACTTGACTTTGTTTAATCAGCTCAGTGGATTATGTTAAAATAAATACCAGATGCTGCAGTCATTTACCAGCAGAGATGAGCTCCCAGCAGCCTTTACGTCATCAGCAATACAGCCTGCGCTCCCAAAACCTTCCTTGAATCATATTTCACCCAAGAGTCTGGCTGCACTGGATTATCCATATTTTATTTTTTATCCATATTTTATTGGAGCTTTATACTATTCATTCTCTTGCAAAACAGCTCAAACAGCAAGAAAGATGAGTCTCCCTTCTCTTCTTTCTTTATCTGTCTCAGTGATTTCATTGCTAGTCACACATTCTTAATCGTTTTCTAATTATGATCTGTTGTGTTTTAAGGTGTAAAAGCATACTTTTTTGGCAAGATATTGTCCTAATTCTTGGTTCATATCGATCATGCAGATTTAATTGTCAGGATGGTATAGTTTATCAGTGGGTGACAGCTCTTGCTCGCAAGTAAGTGCCTGGATTTTGCTCCAATCAATCAGGGAGGTTTTTTCATTAAGTTGTCATGGGGAAAATCACAAAACAACAACCCGTAAATTGCAAAAGGAAGCAACAAGGTCACTGTTTACCATCTCTGGTCAATTCTCTGAAACATGACACACTTCAATGCTGTCATCCAGATGGATATGGCTCACAGGACACTCACATTTACAATTGTTGGAATTTCCAGACATATTTAGGAGTGTGGCAGAATGTGTATACACAATATGCAAAGGCAATTTACCGTACATCACTCGTTCCTGATGGGTTATAACATCAGTACTGGAGTGGACCTGTCCAGGATCTATCATGTAACTAGAATCAGGAAATAAAAAGCTATATTTATACTCTCATCTACATTTTCCTTCCACAATTTTGCCTGAAAATATTGATTTTCACATTCTCTGATCAATGTTGTGATTTATAGATATTTATAAAGAGCACATTTGTTAAACTAAAGATCACCTTTCTAGGACTACTTAAAACACATACGTTTTCTGCAGATCTGGATCTTTGTCACGTTGGAGAAAAATAATCCTGTTTATGTATTCATGGTTTATGAGGGTTGGACTTGGAAACAGAAAGCGTGCGACAAACTGAAGGTGGCTACATTTTAAAGATATGTACCAGGCATGGAGGACATCATAAAACAATGTTTTTCATTTTAAAAGAATGTACCTCGTAAGTCATTACATGTTGAATAAAAAAACACATTCACTGATGACTTATTTAATACTTTGGGAAAAAAAGTCCTTAACATGTTAATGTTATGTTTAGACAACACCTTTTTATGTAATTTAACATTTACAGAGGCAACATTACCGCAAGTACAACACGGAACTCCAAAACTCCAAAAAACGTATGAAAGATTTTACTAAAAGCCGATTATACAAAATGCAAGTCATTGCCAACCCAGTCTCACAAAAAAACGTGTAATAACTACGTTGGTCCACAACGTAGGACATAGTATTTCTACAAAAACGCCTCTGAAATTGTAGGATCCCTAAGTTTTTTTTCACCATTTATTCCAATGGCTGGCGTCTATGTCACGTGATCTTCAAATTTCTCCCTGCAGAAAAAAAAAACATGGCCGAACTTCGTTGTATTCTCGGTGGAAAATGCCTATTTTAAAGTTAGTTTGGCCATTAAAATGCGTTTTGATGTCATTTGATGCGAGAAAAATGAGTTGTTATTTCAGATTATGTGTGCAATGGATGTACATGATCTTTAGTTTGCTAGTTATTACGAAGATTACTCCATAGAACGTTTTCATTGTTACCAAAGTGGTTGCTAGGGACGCTGCTATCGATATTATTTCTGTTATGTTGTGTAACTGTTTAATGGTGTTATCTTTATTGCTACCCCCTTCCCCGTCAATGTATAGTGTTGGTCCACAGCGCAAACGTATTAGTTTAACAAAATCCACATCTAAAATTGTGGCATAGATACGTTATTTTCTACTGTGCAATTCTCCAAACCAGTCTCACATCTCACATCACATCGTCATAAACAAATACCAGAAACAGACCGAAAACATTTTTTTAAAATATAATAATACTTTATTCCGAGTGTGCTTGCTTTTCTCTTTGAAGGTCATCACATAACGGCATTGTAATACACGGTTCGGCTGCATTAAATATTACATATCTGCCGTAGTTCTCTATTTATAGAGCCCTGATGAGAAGACTTCTAGACAAACATGAGGAACTGCCACCAACACTGAAATTGAAGTGGATCCTAAATATATCAGCAATTAAACAACATCTTCTGATTCAAAGGGAGGGTTTATACATTTAAGGGTTAATAATCTGTCATGTGAAACCCAATCTAATAAGTGATGTGGAACTAAAGGTGGATTGAGCTGCGGTGAAGGGGTTAGTATGGAGGACATAACACGTCATAAGTATAAACTGATAGAAACATAAATATATGTATGAATAAATACATTAAAATAATAAATACATGTGGAAATAAAATACAGAAGAAATGTGTATTTTAACACATTTAACGTGACACACAACTGTCCAACAGGGGACTCATTTATTATTTTAAAACCAACACGATAATGCTAAAATAAGTGTTGAACTATAACCGAAAGGAGAGCATCCAAGTGTTGTTGGAAGCACTTCACTGTGGCGTTATTGAATATTCTCCAAAGATATGTTTTAGAATTTAATCCTTCAAAATATATGTAGTAGTATAACCAGTAGGGGGCGTGTTAGAAGATGTGTGAAGTGATTCTGGTGCTAGTTTTACTTTATGACAAAACAAAAGCTCAGCCTCAGAATAAAAAGAAAATATTTTATTCAAAATATTCAGAAACATTAGAAGAAAAAGATCACAGTTTTACATTTATAACATTACAGTATTATTCAAGAGGGAGCTAAAGAAGGCAATTGGTTTTAAGATGTTTCGTACCATTATAAAAACAATTCGTCATCTTTTGAATCAAAACAAAGAAAATATGTCTGATTATTGCCACAATGCATATGGTAAACATGTGGCTTCAAACTGGATTCAGAATCAGTTTATGGCAGCAAACACTGACGCTGCTCAAAGAGGGTACAAGGCACCACAGGAGACCAGAGGAAACAAACCGTTACCCCGAAGAACATCACACGTTCCTCTGAACCTACACAAGACAACTAAATATAGAACAAGCAAATGAAAATGTAGAAATGTTATATATTTGTAAGTTTAAAAATGATGTTAGCTTTCATTTGCTTGTTCTATATTTAGTTGTCTTGTGTAGGTTCAGAGGAACGTGTGANTTTTTTTTTCAAACACACCTTGCGCTGTGATGATTCGGCTGTACCTTTAGTAATGAATATTAAATGTTGTGAAGCAATTTTTCCACCAATAATTCCAAAAAGTAATCCAAAATGTATTCACTTCAGATTTACGAAAGTAACTGTAATCAGATTTACTCGTTTTTCAAATGTAACGAGAGCTTAATACAGTTACTTGATTTTTGTATTCTGATTACGTAACACCGTTACATGTATCCGTTACAACCCAACCCTGCTAACACACATATCACAAATCCCGTGAAACATTACTAAACCATTGACAGTGCATTTACATTATATCTTGATGCAAGCTACAGACAGAAACGTTAGTTTTGCAGTACCTGTGGATTTTTAGAGAGAGAAAGTTAGCGTCTTGCTCAGATCACACCACGTTTATTTCTGACATGCGCATGAGCTGACCTCCTCCCTAATGGATCCACAGCAGCGCCAGGGCGCCATCTACTGACGTTACAGTGTATTATATAAATGTTAGGAAGATTATAATATTAACAAAAAATAGGGGGGGTGTTTGTTTAAACTTAACATCTAGCATTTCCAACCTGCTACACTGGCAGGGAACTGCTGCGTGCAGTTCACTCGCCCCTGGCCCCTCGCCCCTCCCCTTCCGAGGGAACTCCGCCACACGTCAATTGTTGTGGAGGGATTGTACTGATTACATTTCTTAACAGGTCATTCTTAACTGTAAATTAATACCTTTTCGAGCACATGTGTCAAACTCAAGGCCCGGGGGCCAAATCAGGCCCTTGGTGGATTTAATTTCGGCCCGCAGGATAATTTTTAATTACTATTAGATCTGGCCCGCTGGTATATTGCACGCACACCTTCACTCCATCCTGAGGCTCTCCTCAGCTCAGAGCCTGAGCCCAAACATTGATGTACTTGCACCCGAGATGAGATGCCAGTATAGAGTCGATAGAGCCATAAGAAATGAATGCAACTGATTATTTAATGTTGATTTTATAGGCAATAATTTAAACTTTGTTAGTTCCAGGTTAAATATATGCAATAAGTTCATTTCAATAAGTTTTGCAATAAACATTGAACCAGTCCGGCCCTCGACTAGTACCCATATTTTTCACAGCAAAATATGTTCATTTTGTTGTAGTTGGTATCTACCATAGTATGTGCATGGATATAAGCCCCGCCCCCTCGTCAGCGCGTCTTGTTTGAATGATGCAAGTAATCACAGCTGACAGCCGCGGTGTAACTCGAGCGATTAAAGCGATACGAATATTCGGGGCTTATCTCCCTGTAAATACTATGGCAGATACTACAACAAAATGAAAATATTTTACCGTGATTTAATTTCTGGACTGAAAGCAAAACAACCAATCACAGCAGTGCTTCTCCGGCTGGCTCCGTCCAATCACAGACAAGTTCTCCCTAAAGGAATACCCTTTGCGTAATTTTTGAAATGCTGTGTTGTTTTGTGAAATGCTGTAGTTTTGTGAAATGCTGTAGTGTTTTGTGAAGTGCTGTAGCGTTTTCTGAAGTGTTATTTTGACTTGCACTTCCGGGCCACCGTATCACTCTCACCCACACTCTCCCGTAGAATTCCCCAGCTCTCCCTCTCTAGGAAATTCCCTCCTCGACATCCAACCAATCAGACGACACTCTCTCACTCACCTCACAGCCACATGTCACAAGAACAAGAACTGTCTATCAAAACTGTGAAACGTTCGCTGACATTCTGTAAAATGTAAATACACTCTCAACAATAAAACACATGAAAACATCATCATTATAACCAGTCCGTTAAAATATATTATAGTTGCCATGTTGGATGAGCATTGCAAATAAATATGTCACCAACTAAAGATGACATTTTTTTTTTCTCCTTCGTTTTACCAGGCTGCAGTTGTCTAAATGTACACCTGCTGTGCAAATACATTTCATATTGAGACTAGAATATCTAGAAACAATCAGGGCACGTAGAGCTACCATTTTCAGGGCCGTTGTGCCATTTGTAACGACCAGAGCGCACTCTGACTCAGGCATTCTCCAGCCCAAATCTGCAAAGTGTATGAGTGTGAAGCAATATTACAGTATCTGCTGCTCACAGCTACATACATCCTTCATTCAGGCCCATCCGAAACAAAACTGGGAGGATTTTTGGACATACATTTTTTAGCACCAGACATCAGGTACTCTGTGCTGCAGTATGATGAAGTGCCAGTATTATTTGTGATACTTTATTCAGTACATGTGTTCATTGATTTGGATTCTCAGCTTTCACTCACAGACAAAAAGCTGAATATTACTGACATGCTGACTCATGTTCAGCAGCTGTTCATGTTGTTATAACTGCACTGTGGAAATTCAACATGTCAGACATCATTCTCAGTGAATATGAGACGTCAGTCTGGATGATTCCCTGTCAGTGATTGTCAGTAAAGTAGTTAATAAATGAACAGATGATAACCTGCAGCTGTTCTCTCCATCAGATACCTGTGAACTGGAGCTGGACACAAACACAGTAAACAGGAACCTCAAACTGTCTGACAACAACAGGACGGGGACACTTGTTGAGAGGATGCAACCATATCCTGATCATCCAGAGAGGTTTGACTTCTGGCCTCAGCTGATGTGCAAAGAAGCTCTGACTGGTCGCTGTTACTGGGAGGTCGAGTGGAGAGGAAAGGTTCAGATATCAGTCACTTACAGAGGAATCAGCAGGAGAGGAGACAGTGAGGACTGTAGGTTTGGATGGAATAATCAGTCCTGGAGTCTGAGCTGCACTGGTGGGGTTTACTATGTTTGGCACAATAAGAGAAAAACACTCCCCTCCTCCCCCTCCTCCTCCTTCTCCCCCTCCTCCTCCTCCTCTGATAGAGTAGCAGTGTATCTGGATCATCCTGCTGGCTCTCTCTCCTTCTTCAGAGTCTCCTCCTCTGACACACTGATCCACCTCCACACCTTCAGAACCACATTCACTGAACCTCTCTATGCTGGGTTTGGGTCTGGGTTCAGGTTTGGGTTCAGGTTCTCTTCTGGTCCCTCTTCAGTGTCTCTGGTTCCTCTGCAGGTCTGAGAGTCTCTCCTCAGTGTCTCTGGTTCCTCTGCAGGTCTGAGAGTCTCTCCTCAGTGTCTCTGGTTCCTCTGCAGGTCTGAGAGTCTCTCCTCAGTGTCTCTGGTTCCTCTGCAGGTCTGAGAGTCTCTCCTCTGTGTCTCTGGTTCCTCTGCAGGTCTGAGAGTCTCTCCTCAGTGTCTCTGGTTCCTCTGCAGGTCTGAGAGTCTCTCTTCAGTGTCTCTGGTTCCTCTGCAGGTCTGAGAGTCTCTCTTCAGTGTCTCTGGTTCCTCTGCAGGTCTGAGAGTCTCTCTTCAGTGTCTCTGGTTCCTCTGCAGGTCTGAGAGTCTCTCCTCAGTGTCTCTGGTTCCTCTGCAGGTCTGAGAGTCTCTCCTCAGTGTCTCTGGTTCCTCTGCAGGTCTGAGAGTCCCT
>NW_011338403.1:0-4874 GCF_000735185.1 Notothenia coriiceps
TTCAATGGGGAGCTCATTCCACCATTTTGGAGCCAGGATAGCAAACCCACGTGTTTTTGCTGATGGGAACTTGGGTCCCCCTCGCAGTGCGGGTGCGGCCAGCTGTGAGTTGACATTCGAATTCAGAATGAGGAGTGCACGTGCTGGGGTGTACGGTTTAACCATGTCCTGGATGTAGGAAGGGCCAGATCCATTCACAGCATGGTACGCAAGTACCATTGTCTTGAAGTGGATTCTAGCAGTTACTGGAAGCCAGTGAAGGGAGCGGAGGAGCGGCGTGGTGTGGGAACATTTAGGAAGGTTGAAGACCAGACGAGCCGCTGCATTCTGGATGAGCTGCAGAGGTCGGATGGCACATGCAGGTAGACCAGCCAGGAGGGAGTTGCAGTAGTCTAGGCGTGAGATGACGAGAGCCTGGACCAGAACCTGCGTCTCTTTCTGGGTCAGCTGGGGACGTATCCTCCTGATGTTGTAAAGAGTGTATCTGCAGCAGCGGGTTGTAGCAGCGATGTTTGCAGTGAAGGACAGTTTGTTATCTAGGGTCACACCCAGATTCCTTTCAGTCTGAGTCGGAGAAACAACAGAGGGGCCGATGTTGATTGTTAGGTCAAGAGTGGGACAATCTTTTCCCGGAAGGAAAAGCAGTTCAGTCTTGTCAAGGTTGAGCTTGAGGTGATGAGCAGACATCCACTGAGAGATGTCAGCTAGACAAGCAGAGATGCGTGCGACGACCTGGGTCTCTGAGCGGGGAAAGGACAGAATTAATTGGGTGTCGTCAGCGTAGCAGTGGTATGAAAAACCATGCGGGCTAATGACAGATCCGAGCGAGTTTGTGTACAAGGAGAAGAGGAGGGGACCAAGAACAGAGCCCTGAGGGACCCCTGTAGTTAATTGACAAGGGTCGGACTCGGACCCTCTCCAAGTTACCCTGTAGGTGTGGTCTTTGAGGTATGAGGTGAGGAGGGAAAGTGCAGAGCCTGAAACTCCAAGTTCTTGGAGAGTGCGAAGGAGGATCTGATGGTTCACCGTGTCGAATGCAGCAGACAGGTCCAGAAGGATGATGACAGAGGAGAGGGAGGCTGCTTTATCCGTGTGCATATACAATACAACAATTTAAAAAATACATATAAAATAAAATATGATACAAAATAAAATATGAATAATACTAATACTCACTGGTTGAGTGCGTCCAGGAAGGTTTTCACAGAGTCTCCGCTGATGTCCACGACCTCCAAAATCACAACGATGTCGTATCGAGAAACGATCTGCGGAGGAAAACAGGAGGGACAGGTTTGTCTTTAAACTATTTCATTAGAACATTTTACTTTCATCCAAAGCTACGACAATTTCAACCAAACTATGAAGAAACAAATCCGAACATCAAGAATCCTGCAGGTACATTTGCTCCAAATGACCCAAACCCTTTAAAGTGCTATAGTGTTTTGTGAATAAAAAGATCATATTTGAAAAAGGAGGATCGTCTTAAATGGTGGGAATCTTGATTTGTTGTCACCTTGACTAGGACTTTGAGGACATCCGGGTCGGACACTTTGGTTCTTCCAAACTTCTGGATGTTGAAAGCTGCTATTTTCATGATGGCTTTAGAGGGAGACAGGAAAAAGACAAAAATATCAATAACGATATATATTTGGTACTTTAATTAGTCTGTTGGTGTTTGAACACGCACAGGCATGTTAAGATTTACTGTCACTACAGTGTGTGTGTGTGTGTGTGTGTGTGTGTGTGTGCGCGCCTCACATAAACCTGGCACCTTCTTAACTCCCACATGGAGTACAATGGACAAAAATGTGCCCGTCGTAGTTTCAGTACAGGCTGTTAATATGAAATACTTCTGGCACCAAGTTTTATGAGTCTGACTTCAAACAGCAGGTGTCTTTAAAGTTTTAAGGGAAGTCGTCACAGCCACTCTTAAAGTCAGCTAGGATCACCGGCATACTAAAAACCAGACGGTATAGGACTAAAACAAAGTCTAAAATACAAAATAAATGTTAACACACGATTGTTGAAGCAAAACTGCCCAATTGTATTTGTACCAGATTTTACACAGAATGTATTTTATACACTTTTTGTTGGATACAACTCTTTGAGCATGCGGACTTAAAACACTAGTGAATTATAATAATGACCTGTTTTCCCCAGGAGTATCTGAGCTTTCAAACTTGAATGTATCAAGAGAAGATTAAAAACAAATGAAAGAAAATTGGCTGTGCATTTTGCACATTAACACTTGCATCTGTCACGCCCTGGCTCAAGGACGGACAAAAGAAGGAGGAGACCACACATCATTCATATCCAATTAAAGTATATTTATTTAAAGAAACTAAGCTAATTATGAAGTGAGTTAATCAGTAATGTGTGTAGTGTGTGAACATGCATCAGTATATTAACAAAGACAAACAAACCCAGGTCCAGTAGAGCCAAGCAACCCGAGAGGAGAGAGGGAGACTGCCCGCTCAGGCACCCATACTTGTAGCTGAGCAGTCACCCTAAATCAGGTGTCGGCAATCTCTCCTGATTGGGGGAGTGGCTAACAGGGACTTGAGTCTAAGGAGCCGTCACGCAACTGAGCTCTTTTAAGCAGTGTAAAGTGCATTTACTCTTTCTTTACTCAAATGGTTTCACTCCTATCTGAATCCTCTCTAAACGAGCTCCTGTAGAGATTAATACTCCAACAGGAGGGAAAATGCCGGACTCGTCCCAACATGTTCACTAACCCCCCCGTCTGCCGCGCACGCTTTGCATAAAACAGGAAAACATTCACTCACAATATTTACAGAGTCTGTGGGATATCTCACTTACAATCAGAGGGGGGAAGTAAGTCATTGCATTTACTCAACTAAGGGATTGCTCTGGTGGTGCATACGTAGACACAGTAAGAGACATTTAAATGTAAAATAAGAGCACATAAAGAAATATAAAAAAATGTTTACAAAATTTGAGAAATACACAAAATAGTCCAAAAGGAGCAAATATAAAAATATTCTTTAAAAAAAGTAATACAAAAAAAAGCTGTTTAAATATATTAAAAAAAGTTTAAAAAAGGAGCAACTCAAGAAATATATATTACATTTTTTTTTTATAAATATACAAAAATAAATTAAATAAGAAGCATTTGTTATATATAACTTAGTCAGTAATATTTTTGTATATCAATTTGACACTGCTTAATTGTGTATTGTATAATAATTCTCATGTTAAATGCTTGTATTATTGTTTTACACATTCAAAATAAATCTAATCAAACAAAAAAATCAATATAAACGGTTTTATTTTTAAAACCTATTTGTTTTACGTCAAAATACATTGCATCGATCACTTAGTGAAATCAACAAGATATATTTATCTATTGCAAAACTAAAAACCATTATTTAGTGTTGTATCAGAGTGTATTCCCTTAATCAAGACACTGACGGAATACACAGCTCACTTTCCATTTAATAAAGTTATTACCCTCGCTCTGAACAGCATCATGAAACAACAGCCTGAGGACAGCAGCGTGACTCACTGTAATCACTGTAATTTAATTTAATGTCATTTAACATTATGAATGTGGTTAGCTTGTAAATGCTGTCGTTAATCAAAGAGGAGAAACACACTTTCAGTAGATTGCACACACAGCTGGCAGCATGCAGTCTCTACTTTAAAGAGTCCTCTCCTGCTGATGTTCAGGTGTATATCAGTATGTAGTGTCTCTACTTTAAAGAGTCCTCTCCTGCTGATGTTCAGGAATTGTCTTGCAACTTTTAATTCATAAATTAATCACGAACTCCTTATCCCAGAAAGTATTTACACTTGTCTAGTTTTGTTATTGTAAACAACTTCTTATCTGTTATTATTCTGTGTCTAATAAATAGTTCAAGTTGAACTCAAGTTGTTTCTCACCTTTAGGACGAGGAGGGTCTGCAGTGAAAATCAGACGAGTTTATCCCCAAAGAGTTAGGAGACATGGTGGCCAGGCGACGTGATTGGTCAACAGCCGGGATTTATTGTTTGCATTGTTCCTCCTCATGTTGTGTTCATGTTTATAATGTATTATTATATATTATTTATTATTGTGTGTCACTCCTGATTTGTTTTCTCCCTTTTGCACCAAAAAGTCCTCAATTATTTGTGTCTTTTTGTCCGATCTGAACACCAACACACTATCCACTGTGCCACACGCCGCTTGTGTGTATGTGTTTGTTTCCGCTTCAAACACAGACGACCAGCACAAGGTTGGGATCCTCACATGATTATTCACTGTCTTCAAAACAAAACACAGACGCCCTGACTGAGCTCCAACGTTCCACGCCTACAATCCCTTAATGCAGGGATGTCAAGCTCACGGCCTGGTGACCTCATGTTACGTGAAGCTGGCAAAGAATATCATATTCAATACAATTGGTGTAATCGTTGTTCATTTTGATCATCGCAGACACAACAACACAGACTATGCCAACACACCCCTTGTTGGAAGTGCATTCGACCAAGAAGATACAAACTTGAAGAAAACAGAATCATAAAGAACATTCATAGAGCTAAAACATTTAAAGTGCTACTCAACTGGTTTTAGATAACCAGTCCTTTATTAGTGTATAAGCGTTAGGGGCCGGGGGCAAGGCAGAGTCCATGGTGGGGCGAAGGCCACAGCGGGCGAACCCAGGGGGCCGAGCAGAGGGTGAAGGCAGCGGCAGAAGACAGGGGGGGTGTATATCAGTATGTAGTGTCTCTACTTTAAAGAGTCCTCTCCTGCTGATGTTCAGGTGTATATCAGTATGTAGTGTCTCTACTTTAAAGAGTCCTCTCCTGCTGATGTTCAGGTGTATATCAGTATGTAGTGTCTCTACTTTAAAGAGTCCTCTCCTGCTGATGTT
>NW_011338404.1:0-1406 GCF_000735185.1 Notothenia coriiceps
GAGAGATCATCTCCTTGTTATTGTCCCCATGAGGTCAGTCAGTAGGAGGTGATTCATTAGGGTGGAAAGATTTCACGGCTCACTGACGATCGGCTGAAACTTCACGTGGAGCTGAGAGAACGTCACGGTTGTAATGAGAATTTATAACTCTAGCAACTGGAGATAAGTATTTTACTTATTATAGCATTTCTCCTGTGTTTAAAAAGATGTTAACTTGAATTTCAACAACAACAACATTAACAAAACTAACAGTTTATAACAGTACTGCAGATTAAATTGGTAGTCCTACATTAGAAACAGTTAGGACATGTTTCATTGCAGACTGAAAACACATCAAAGAAATATATACAAATATTATAAATATAGTACTTGCTGCACTTTCTGTATGTATATAAGTGCAAATTATCGGATGCTAACTGCATTTTGTTGGCTTATCCTACGGGGTCCCAGTGCAAACACGCTCCAACTACAACTACAACTGCTTTTTAAAAAAACTATGCAAATACATAAACACAAATGTGCCAAAACACATGCAAATGAAGGAACCTCATCACCAACTTGACATCACTGCACAGCATTTAAAAAGCATACAACATTGTGACCGAAACCGTGACAACTTTCTTTTTGTATTTACATTGTGTTTGAAACTGCAGCGCATTTCTCCTAATGGCATGTTTTTGGGTCGTTGTAACTGTTGCATCTTTTGGCCGCCATATATTCCTGTACTATTAGCCTGCATAAAGTGAAAGGGCCCATGTCATGGCCATTTCTACTGATCATATTTCCATTGTTTCGGTCTACTAGAATATAAAAAATTGTGTAATTTTCCAAACTCACATTGGTTTCTCATACAGCATCTCTGTAAAGTATGTGTATTCACCGGTATTCACTCTCTGTCCTTAATGGCTTGTTGGAGCTCCTGCCCCCCTCCCTGTGAGCCCAGTGTGCTCTGATTGGTCGGGACGTTGCGAGGCTCGTTGCTGCGAGGAGCGGACAGGCTTCCGGTTCGGCGATACAGCGACAACAAGCAAAACTCATCCTGAGCACACACAAACACTCACAACCGAAGTAAAAACAATAAGTGTGACTTGATATTGGATAAGAAAAAGGTTTATAACGCTGTGAGCATGGGTCTGCGGAGAGCATTTCTCCGCGATCCAAACTTAGCAGCCCGAAAAACGTTTACCCGTTTGAACAGTACTATAATACTTACAGGTTGTGTACACGAATCTCCCGCTGGTCCAAACAAAATAGGAACAGCATCGTTCTTCAGTGCCCTACGCTGTACATATCCGGCATGAATCGCTGAAAGGTTTGGGAAGCTTTGTTTCGTGAAATGCTGGCAGAGGGTGTGTCACAGTGTGTCACAGTACCCAGGAAGTAAACAATGGAAAATGAGAAATCTC
>NW_011338405.1:0-3540 GCF_000735185.1 Notothenia coriiceps
TTGATCGCGTTAGAGCTAGTTGTAGTTAGCCTCTGCATGCTCCAAGTTCAAAATACCTAGCTTTCAAGCAAAGATTATGATGACATGTACAGCAGGGGTACCCAAACTTTTTTGAACCGAGAGCTACTTTTAAAGTTGCCAGTCTGCCGAGATCTAGCAGTCCAAATAGAGAGGCGCAGCCATTACTGACAGCCTACTACCAGGTAAATACACATTTATACTTGTATAAAACTGACCTTTGTACGATTAATACTTCATAAAATACTGCAGATCCTTTATCTTACCTCTTTCTAATCTACACACATTCAAGTATTTAACTGAAGTTACACAACAGTGTTGTTGATTTGGAGTTTATTCACACGTCACATACTACAGTGGGTAATGTCTTCAAGAAACATTGAACAGTGCTGCCACATATGACACAGGAAAAAAAGAAAAGACACTGAACCCTTTCTTGGCCATTATTTAAAAATAGTGTTGCTACAAAAGTATAAATTAGGCTTACTAATAAGACAACTCAGATCTGAAGCTACACAGGAATCTGCTGCCAAAGTGCAATATTAAAAAACTAATAGAATCAAACCCTTTTTATTTGCATTTTAGTAGAATATAAAAAGAAATGCCTTTAAAATAGGATGCAAGCAACACTAGTTTCTTAACCTGAATTGATAATAGACTATAATCAATTTAAACAGAACAGATCTTAATGTTTGCATTCTTATACCATTTTGTACAATAATTATAATGAATAAGTTCAAACAAACTAAAACTTAGAGCTGATTAATAACGGTATCTAACTTGAGTTTTTATTATATCAAAAACCTGTTGAAATGCTACTGTTATTTTTACTGTCCCCCAAAAGCGACGTCGGAAGCCTCCAGGAATGCTTCTTTCACAACTTCGCCGTCTTTGAAAGACTTCATGTGTTTCGCAAGAATGTGACTGACACAATACGATGCTATGGTAGCAGCCTTGCTCTTGTTGTTGGGCCTGGTGAAAATGGACTGCTGTGCATTTAGCTGTCCTTTCAGGTCCCTCCCCCTTTTGGGAGCGTTGGGCAGAATTAAGTAGCGTTTGTGCACTGTTTTGAAATGCCGCTCCTAAATTACCCTTCTTCGATAAAGCCACGCTCGCATTGCAGATGAGACAGATGGACTTTGAATTGGAATAGATACAAAAATAATCATCCTCCCACTCGTAGTGAAAATGATATATTTTGGGCTTTTTTGCTTCTGCCATAATTGCGGTCTTGTGTGTGTGCAGACTGTCACTCCTGTTGACACGGACAACGTCAGCCAACTAGAGCACTGCCCATCACATGGGGTGACGCCGGCCAATCACAAAGCTTTGATGCGTTCAAGTGCATTATTCTGGCACAGTAAGATTATGTTATAGGACATTAACGATAAAACAGAATATTGTTGTTCTATTTTAAGACACATCTCGCGATCGACCGGTCAATCGCGATCGACTGGTTGGGCACCCCTGAGGTACTTGAACTGCGCATGCATGCGATGGATATATCCAGTGCTAAAGCACCGCCTCTGGCGGTCATCCGGGAATCATAGAACCCTAGTTACAGCCGTAACTATCGATTCATGTTCAGTTACACATCTTTAATATTGAAAAAGAAACTAACTCTGAGTTGATGAAAACAAAGTAATATCTACACTTCAAATCTCTATGACTTTTCCTCGTGATAAATCCCAATTTATCTACTACCTAATTCTGATATTTTTCCAAACATGTTCCTGCTGTTGTTGGTGTAGCATGCATTACATTAGCATGCTTTATAAAGAGTTTACCCCTAACTTTATGTTAAAAAATAACTCCATTCCATCCAATAATAATTGATACCCTTTTAATAACCAGATGTATATAGTGTGAAGTTGTTGTGGCTGAAAAAAAGTTGAAGCTCTTATCCTAACAGAATACATCACAAAGGTTAAATATCAGCAGAATTTACATTTTTCTATTTTTTAAATCAACCACCAGAAATATTATTTAAACATGTCAAGTGTTGATAAATTACTACTAATAAAAAACATGAACAAATAAAGAGCTGTACCTACCTCTTCAAGGGCTGTCTTCTCAGAGCTTGGAGATCCGGCAGTGGACTTTAAAAGATAAATTTAATTAATTAATATTACATTTTAAAAAAACAACTATAGAGATATTTAGCTAAATATGCATTTTAATGGGACCCAGATAAGCCTTGACCTTTGTCATCTAAGGTTGCACTAGAAATCTGGCTGATACAGGAAGAATATGTCAGCTTACATGAAGCCAGTCATGTCCACCCACTGGAACCTTAATACCGGCTGTTACACCAGACATATACCTAGACTGCTTCTCTCCAATAGACCTTAACCAACTACCTTCAATTATGTATTCTTCCAAACTGTCAACCTGGATCTTAGAACCTATTGCATATAAGCTGTTTGAAGAACTGTTACCCCTAATTAACACATTCGAAATAAATATGTCATTATTGTCAGGCTATGTAACACAGTCATGTAAGGAAGATGTAATTAAACCTCTCCTTAAGAAATCAAACCTGGATCCTAAGGTAATGGGCCACTATAGACCAATATCTAACCTTGCCTTCCTCACCAAAACATTTGAGAAAACAGTCGCTCAGCAGCTGTGTGAATACTTAAATAACAATCCATTACTTGAGAAATGTCATCAGGATTTAGAGTTCATCACATTTCAGAGACAGCACTAGTGAAAGTCACAAACGACCTTCTCATGGCTTCTGAAAATTGACTTCTTTCTATCTTGGTACAGTTATACCTGAGTGCTGCTTTCGATACGTCGAAACTACAGAGATTAGAATGATCACTTCAGTTTTGTCAGTGTTTAATAATAAGTAGTTGCAGGTCATCCATGCTTTTATATCTGACAGGCATTCTTGTAATTTTGTTAATTGATATTGTTCCACGATCTTGAAAGACAGGTACAACTGTGTATCGTCAGCACTCCATGACTGAGTGTGGTTTTCATTGAGGATCAATCATGTGCAGATACAAACTGAAGCCGTTCTGACAGATATGACCTAAACCAGTTTAGTGCAGTTCCCTTTATGCCAATTGATCGTTCTAATCTCTGCAGTAAGATGTTGTGGTCCAACGTAATGAAAGCAGTGCTCAGGTCTATCGGTACAAAGATCGCATAAAGTCCATTTTCAGGTGATGATGATGATGATGATGATGATGATGATGATGATGATGATGATGATGATGATGATGATGATGATGATGATGATGATGATGATGATGATGATGATATGGCAACAGTGTTATGAATTAGTACTGGTGATCCACACATCCACTCACATCAGGTTTCTCCTCCTTTGGGCTGCCAAAATGATCATCTTTATCATCCCCATCAGCAGGGGGAGCTGCAGGCTCTTCTACCTCTTCTCCGGCAGGGGGAGCTGCAGGTTCCTCCACCTTCTCTCCAGCAGGGGGAGCTGCAGGTTCCTCCACCTCTTCTCCAGCTGAAGGTTCCTCCACCTTCTCTCCAGCAGGGGGAGCT
>NW_011338406.1:0-15670 GCF_000735185.1 Notothenia coriiceps
GTCCTACACTATATTATTCAAATATAGCATGATAGGTCCACTTTAATAACAGAGATGGTCAAACTAAAGTAGAGACATGGCAGAAATCCTACAATGAAGCGGGACAGTGAAGTGTTCTCCTGAGAGAGGGCGATCAAGAAAAGAGAGCGAGCGACCCCGTTGAGGGAGTTTACAGATGAAAAGACACAGAAAGATAGAAGCACAATAACAAGTATATTTAGGTTTTTTTGTTGTTGTAAATAACCGACGGTGTCAAGAGGAAGTAAAGTCCCCTGGTTTGTCCCCTATACTCTAACTGCCATGAGAAAACTCAAAATCAATATAAGCATATTTAAAAACGGGGACATTTCCGGGGACAGATTGACCCAGGGATTTGCCACCAAAGCCAGGCGGGTATTTGGTAAAATCACCATAGCATAGCCATATGAGGCCGGAAGGCTGTCCATTGCTTTCAGCTGTCAGATTGTGAACAAAGTCACGTGACTGGGGGCAGATGACAGCGCTGACAAGGTGTTATTTATCGCAGTGAGACGCTACAATACTAATTGTGGGCTTATCATGTTGATTCGGCCACAACAGAAAAAAAAACCTCTTGCTCTCTCCAGAGGGGCAGGTCAGCCAAAAAGGGCAAAAGGGCCATTGCCCGGGCAACATTAGCCCGTACCTGTGTACGCCCCTGGTTTCCTGTATGGTGAATACAGCTGCTTTATTTATGTCTGTATGAAGTTGCTGTGAGTGTGGACGGAGCAGCTACAGGTTAGCTTAGCCTGATCGATCTGTGCCCTGTACTACGAAGCCAGTTCTACAGACCCTGGATATCTCTGAGTTATCTGGCTTAACTAACCCGAACAAGCGAGATCTCACTAAGCGGTCCTACGACGCTGGTTATCAACTCAGTAAATCAACCCAGGGTGTCTCTGTCAGGCTGAGAGCGTGTTCACGTGAAAGGGACGGGGTTAGCAACATTTGACCAATCACAAACAGGGACAAGCGTACTGACAGCGCAGCGTCATACTTCATGAATGAAAAGTAAACTATAATATTAGACAAATATGAAGAAGTTAAACTTTAAACATCCATGACTTAACCCTTATGTTGTGTTCGGAACTCCCGTGACCCGTTTCAAGTTCAAATGATATAATACGCTCTAGTTTTTTTTTATCGGAACAAGGCTTCATGATATCCCCCACAACAGCTATATAAACACTAAAAAACTGATTTTGACTATTTTAGCCAAGTCTGAAGGTCTCTAAAGAAAAAAGTGTGTAATTTGGTGTTCGGGTCTGGGAAGACCCAGCAGCATTGTTGTGGGTCACTTGGGGTCAAATTTGGCCCAATCAAGATTCATCTTTTCACTTTAGACATTTGAAGTTCGCGCCCATGTGACTAGCCTCGCACATTATTGAAATCAATCCGATTATTATTATTATTATTATTTTAATACATTGCGCACACTTTTGACCCCCGCAACATATGTGTAAACTCACCAAATTTTGCACGCGCGTCAGAAGTGATGAAAATTGCGATGTGTTATTGAAGAAGAAGAAGAAATAGATACTCTTTCACCCTTTCATACTGTAAACAAGTGGACATACATAAAAAGATGCAAAGAAAGACTGTTATGCTCTTGTGTTTCATTAGTTAGCAGCAGGGGGCCAACAGATCCTCACTCAGTGTGTCCTGGATCTAAAACAAGCGCACGCACGCACGCACGCAGTTTAGCGTTCCGACAGCAAATTAATTATCCTTAGGCTATGCATATTTAATGTGATTTAGTGGAGGGGAAAGCAATTAGCCAAGCTGCAATCCTACAGATGTGAAAATTTACATTTTGTCCAGCTGTAGGGTAACTAAAGATGTTTCAGTGTTCCAATGGTGTATTTTAATGTATTGCTCTCCCTACTGCAAACATAAACCTATATGGATTTCATTGTTGTGTTCTGCTCTCGCTTCTGTACCTCTCTGTTAGGATCAACCATGTGGTAGAACTTGCAAAGATTGGAATTTTTTTTAGATTATTTTTCAAAGTTAAATCATTTTTAAAGGGGCCATATTCTGCTCAATTTCAGGTTTTATATTATATGTATTCTCTGCCTCTACAGTGACATGTCTCCAGGCTTTAATGTTCAAAAAGCTCTTTATTTTTCTCATTCTGCCTGTGCTGCAGCACCTCTTTTGACCCTCGGTCTGAAACCAGAGCCCAGTCTGCTCTGATTGGTTCTGTTGTGATTGGTCAACCGCTTAAAGATTTCCCGCTCCTTAGCCTATCACGTTCAATGTTTTGGAGCGCAAGTGTTATAGTGATGTCACTATGGTACGGATATAAAAAAAGGAGTCCGATCAAGGGTTTTCAGGCACGGGGGTGAGGTAACTTTTGGATATTAGCCTTTGCAGACCATTTACATGCACAAAAACCTATATAAAACACTACAGGAAAGGGAAAACACAGAAAAGCATGATAGGGCCTTTTTAATACATATAATCACAACAAGGTGCCATCTTCAGTATCTTGTCTTAAAATCTTTAGGAATGTCCCCCTTTAGTGTTAAGAGTTACTGAGAGTTAGTCTTAAGACGTCCTTAAAAACCTTCTAAGAAACTTTTACTTATTGAACTGAAAGAACCGGACAGCTTAGAGAGGAGTCCGGGCAGACCCTGCTGCTTTTAATAACATTACTTTTCTTGAATGATTGGTGGAAAGGTGACCTGGCAGGGACAGTGAATGTGTAATGAAATATTCATCAGTACACAGAAGTGCTTTTATCTTCGGGTTTTTACAAAATGCTGACTCAAGGCAGGAGCTACACAAGTACTGACCACTCTGAACACACTTTTAACTTCTTTCAGACTTAGAAGCTCTCTGAGTTATTTACATCTGACTTGCTTGTCAAACTGCAATGACATGACACTTTTTCCGTTTTCAGTTAAACTTTTTCCACTTGAGAGGTTTAGGGCGCTATACACTAGGCATTTGGAGTGGAAAAGCACAAGGCACTCAGCAAGCAAATGCTTGGAGAAAACGCTTTAATGTTATTGAAAACAATTTAAAAAAGCCCCAGGCTACCAAAACATACTCTGTCAGAGCCTTAGGATGTTTTATTTAAGAAACAAAATCGGCTAAGCGAGCTGCCAACTTCAATCTAGCTCAAATTTGCATATAACTCTCCATATGCAAATATAAATTGAGGAAATGTAGCAGCACTAAGTGAGTCAGTAAGTCAGCATCTTTATAAATCCTATGTTACAACCTTCCCAATACAAGCCAAATATATATCCTCTTAGGGTTAGGGTTCAAATCTTCTCCTCAAATGTAACTAAAGTAAATTCAATAAAAAAAATTGGAAGACTCATTAAAAAAATACAATATGAACTGATTGCTAACAGATTACATTGTAGTCCCTAAAACAATACATACAGTTTAACAATGAGGATGAAGTTTTGAGGAGCAAACTGCAATCAAATGAGAACCCTGCCGATGCAGGTCACTGCGCTGAAATCCAACCCTGAGGCAGGAGGAAATGTTTTTAGAGTTACTCTTAAGCCATATGTGGAGTTGTCTCTCCAGAATTCAGATGTGAAACTTAAAAGGTAACCCAACCCGGTCTCACAGTCAGTGTACAAATGACACGACTTTGCAAATGCGTGCAATAGATACGCAGAAGTCTGATTTTGCGTGCATATGATACGCTGATATTGTACCTCAAACATTAAAACAAAGAGCTCTGTGGCTTCAGGCTTGATCGCCGTTCCAATGACATTTGTAATGGTTGCGGTGCAATAAACAAAACAGCAGCTTATTGGGTTATGGTTAGGGTTAGGGTTAAATAAATGGCAAAGATATGTAGAAAATAAACCCATTTAAGATACGTTCATAACAAACGTAATGTGGGAGTATCATATGCACGCAAAATCGGACTTCTGCGTATCTATTGCACGCCTTTGCAAAATCGTGTCATTTGTACGCTGACTGAAGAGAGTGGGCTGGGTAACCAGTTGCCCTAAAGGACTAAAACGTCAAGCACAGCAAGAAAATCAAGTTACAAGAAGCAACGAAAGCAGAAAGCAAACTATACTCAGCTCCAAACTACAAATCTAACTTTCACTTGACGGATAGGAATATCCAACAGGAGTGAACTTTGCCAAAAGCATTCAAAATGTTATAATGAGGACTGGGAACAAGTGGAACCATGAAAATAGGTCAGGAGCAACCCAATGAAAGTGATAACATATCTGAGGCTGCTGCCCCATTTCCGATTAAGAATCCTCAGGAGGTGCGTTAGATTTATGTATTTAGGAGAAACCCAGGAAGGAGCACACTTAACAGCGGGCGGCCATCCTCAATACGACTGTGTCCTTTAAACCGCGGCAGAGAATGTTGTTGCTGCTATAGACAGATGGCTGCAGAGGCTGCAGAGGCTGCCAGATGAGAGGCTGTCACACATTCAAATTCCTCCAATAGATTTATACACTGTCCTGACCCAATAAATAAACTGTTTATAGAGCCCAGGATGTTAGCTAATAGAGAAACACTGCTGTCCATACAGCTGTATGCAGCTGCTGCTATTTTTCCCAATCACAACTAAATCACAATGCTATTGGCATCTAATAATTTTCTCTGATGATAACATCATCAGCTCATATTGACTTACTAACTCAAGTTGGACAAATTCAAGTTTAGTTTGTCTGTAAACGTGCTCGGCATGCCAGTGTCTGTACCATTTGGGTTCAACCAAAGACGGGTCCTTAAAGACATACAACACAGCTGTGTGACTGATCCGGTTCGGCTTTGGAGCCACACAAGGAAATTAAATATCATGTTTTCATTTAATCAGATCACATCATGTCATTTCGGAGGATAGCTTTAATAGGACAGCCTTAAGCTGTGTCCCATATGTAGGGCTTCCTCCTTTTGAAGTACACATGCTACGATTTGATACATTTTAATGGGTTGGCAAGGCTGTCACATTTGTAGTTTGCCAACACAACTGCTAAATCCCATTCCTGTCACCGGACTCTGTAGAATCTGTAATTCGATTGCTCTGAGAACTTATTTCTTGCTGGAATTGCTTCACATGGCTTCAGTAGTTTCAACAAACTTGTTTACTGTTTTGATCTGGACCTTTAAGAGCATCAACACATATTTACCAGGGTGTGCATGACTATAATATTACTGATATATAAAAAATCCATCACATGAAAAGGAAAAGCTGATGGCAGACACCACAGTGCTGCAGAACACAACCAACGTTTTTTGTGGAAACTAATAGACTTCCAACAAGTTATTCAGATGTATGATCAAGCCACACTTTGCATTAGTTCTCTGACATCCATCTATGTTGTGAGTACTTCCTGCCCTATGGTTAGCAGGTTTGTCAGTAACTTTGATGATTTCCTCCATCATCGATAAGTTATAAGTGAAAAACTAGGGTTGATATTTTCAGATCTATCTGTCCCAGTTTGCTCTGAAAGCACATTTACTGTACACTACATGTAATATGGATGGCAGCCAATCGAAACTCAAATATCAATCATTTACACAGTTTTAATAAATTATTTAAGAATTGTTGCCCTTGTGGATGTGGTAACTGGGTTAAAAATGAAAAAAATTGTTTTAGTTAAAATAATATTGACATTTGAGATCTCCGGGTCTCCGGGTCGGATGTTACCAATTGAGCTTAAAATATCACTAAATCAGTGATATTTTAAGTAGAGTCAATACAAAACGCAGGTAGAAAACCATGTTGAATTAAACATAACCTTTGTATACCTTGGGAACAGTTTCTCATAAGTATAATATTCTCAAATATTATCACTGATTGAGAATCTTGCATGTCGTCTTAGTTGAAGGTCAATGACATGCACATGGGACGGGAGATGCAGAAATGACTTTAATACCACCCATTCCGTCTTTACACTATGCAGCTCTACAGATATTATTCTGGCAGTCATAAGAAACATTATCCCTTTTTAATATAATCCGTTTTAACAAGGGAGATAAAATAAATGGTTTAGGGCCCATCTTAATTATGAATTCAGCTAATAATACCTCCTCAAGGCTTCAAAAATGGTCTTACAACTCATTGAATTCCCTGCTCTAAGTGCTCGTTTTCAAAAAGGCAGCACATGCTTTTAGTGTAAATTACTCAAATGAAACACACTTTTTTGTGCATTTGAATAAATACATGGCAAACATGATGTGTAATTAGATCAAAGTATTTCCTAGGTTTACTATATCCTTAATTCAGATTTGAAATAAACATAGCTGTCGAGAAAAAAGGAGTTAACGACAAAATTATACACTTCTAGGCTGGCGCTGTTAAAAGGGTCAGGGTTTTTTTCTTTCGAGTGACCTGACCTCAGTGTAAGAGCTGGAGTAACTTTGTACTGATTCAAATCTGGTTTGTCAATTTTGCTTTGGAAGGTTCCTAACGGAGTAAAATGACCACTAAGTACCTAAGTGGCAGCCATGATAAGAACTGTTCGGATTCTTTAGATCTGGAAAGGAGCTTCAAAACTTCATTTATAATCACCTTAAGCTCAGAACACATCCTTTACAAAGGGAGAAGATGTTGACCAACAATAACTTGCATCTGCAACATTTAACGTGACACGACATTTGGCCGTTCGCGGAAAACACAGATTGTGACGAAGAAACCCGGCTCCCTCCCAACTTGATTCAATCTTTCTATCTAAGGTTTCCTAATGGATTTTTAAGGTTGGTTGCACTTTTGAACAACAGTTAGAGGAAGTGCTCCTCAGTGAGGTTAACGATTAAAGTAGTGATCTCTGGTTAATGGCGTTTCAAAGCTTGGGTTTAAAGTCAGCATGTGTTCTCAATATGTCTGCAGATGATAAGGTAATATGGCAGATGTCTTTACTTGAAATGTGATGCTCTGTATCCACAGTAATTGAAAGTATCTGAATACTAGATATATGGTGACTGTGGCGCAGGGGATAAAAAGGTGTCGACCAATCTCAGGTTCAGCAGTGCAATCAGGGAGTGAACATTAGATCAAAGTTTCCTTGAGCAAGACGGATAGATACTTTTTAATTCCGTAGACATGTCTACAGTATGACATTCACATCAGCAACAGCTATTTTTTGTGTTTACTGCAGGCGTAAGCATGCTAAAGGGCTAAGATGGTTAAGGAGGTCACATAATTTTCATTTTCAGGTTCATATCTGTATTTACAGTAGTGCCTCTCCTGTGACATGTCTCCATGCTTTAATGTTCAAAAAGCTGTTTATTTTCCTCATACTGCCTGTTCTGCAGCACCTTTTTTCACCCTCTGTCTGAAACCAGAGCCAAGTCTGCTCTGATTGGTTAGCTGGCCGGCTCTGTTGTGATTGGTTGGAGATTTCCCGCCTCTTAGCCTTTCACGTACAATCAGTTTGAGCCCTAGCCAATAGAAGAGTGTTACGTAGCGATGTCACTATGTTACAGAAGCAACCCGGTATAACGGCAAGACGTGAACATGTGACGATTTACCATTCTGGGAGACGTGAAGATGTCACGATTTTGCCCCTTCAAACGTGACAGTTATACGGTATTGTTAACCCATGTTAACCAGTGGAGAAATACCCGGAAATACCAAGCAAATGCTACCCCGACGGTCTGTTGTTATTGTCAATATTAATATAATAATGATTTATTTCTTAATAGTCACACTCGATTTCGCCGATTTTCTTGTTGCCCCAGCTGGTCGACACCTCTTTTAGCAGAAACAAATGCTACCTTAATGTATTAAATCGATGTTAATCCATGTGTGTGGATGTGGAATTAACGGACGTGACGTTGTGCGATTGCGTTGCCAGGCAACAGCTTGGGTTCATGTTAATTTACAAACTCTTCAACTACAACCGTAGTTATATTTAAAAACATGTTAGAAGGCCTCACAAAATACTTTAATGTTAATTAAAATTTAAATGTGAGTATAACAAAATACATCCGTCATAAAGAAAACCGGAAACAGACGTAGGCAAGATCCTCAGCTCGATGATTGGATGGTTTAGCCGCAATGCACGCTGGGATTTGGTGTTTATGCGATGTGAAATTTTAGGTGAAGGTCTTCTTTTGAATAAGAAAAAGGTTTTGGGGGTATAGAAGAAGAATATGGAGGGATGAAACCCTCTTTAATGGTCACACATGCAGAGCACACAGCACACACAGTGACATGTGTATCTCCAGATAAATATTAAGCCAGACAAAGTACTTAACGTCTAATATATTGCTTTCCTGCAATGTTAACTATGTTTAAGCACTTATTTTAACTGATATTATACATATGTATTATACTCTTATAAGATGTATGTAGATAGTATAAGAAATGTGCAGAATATGACAGTTTAATGGTGGAGGTACACATATTGATAGATGTCTTGTAATGCACTGTTGAGGAACCTGCGACCCAAGTTTTTCAACTACATATAATATACACAACTACACCGTAGTTGTGTATATTATATGTCAATAAACCTTAGAAAATCTTGAAATCTTGAAAGGGATGTGCAAAATAGTCATTATATACAGTCTTTAATTAACTATTAGTAGAGAATAACGAGTAATGAATATACTTTATNACTTGTTGAACTGCATGTGTGGGTGTAGGTAGTCCTTTTATTATGCTAATAGGCAGTATTGTATGACTTGTTGCATTAGTTTACCTGCATGTATGGGTGTTGGTATTCCTTTTTTGCAAAATAGTCATTAGATACAGTCTTTAATTAACTATTAGTAGAGAATAACGAGTAATGATTATACTTAATAGGGATCCTATTAATATCTAATAATACAAATAATACAATTCAATAACGTGCTTTAACCACTAGATGTCCCTTTCTATCAGCTGTGCACCGTTATGGTGTAAATACAGCCTATCTACCAATTGGATCAAATATAAAAGTCAGCCGAATTAGTGTTGATACTGCAAGGAGACGTATTGTGTGAAAAGAAATGTAAGATGTTGTTTAATTTCTGATATATTTATGATCCACGTCACGTTTTCAGTTTTGGCGGCAGTTCTTCCTGTTTGTCTAGAAGTCTTCTCATCAGGGCTCTATAAATAGAGAACTACGGCAGATATGTAATATTTAATGCAGCCGAACCGTGTATTACAATGCCGTTATGTGATGACTTTCAAAGAGAAAACCAAGCACACTCGGAATAAAGTATTATTTTATTTTTAAAAAAAGTTTTCGGATTTCGCATCACATAAACATCAGATCCCAGCGTTCATTGCGGCTAAACCATCCAATCATCGAGCTGAGGATCTTGCCTACGTCTGTTTCCATTGTTTATGACCGATGTATTTTGTTATACACACAGTCATTCACATTTACATTATAATTTACATTAAAGTATATCGTGAGGCATTCTAACGTGTTTTTAAATATAACTACGGTTGTAGTTGAAGAGTTTGTAAATTAACATGAACCCAAGCTGTTGCCTGGCAACGCAATCGCACAACGTCACGTCCGTTAATTCCACATCCACACGCATAGATTAACATCGATTTAATACATTAATGTAGCCTTTGTTTCTGCTAAAAGAGGTGTCGACCAGCTGGGGCAACAAGAAAATCGGCGTAATCGAGTGTGACTATTAAAAAATAAATCATTATTATATTAATATTGACAATAACAACTGACCGTCGGGGTAGCATTTGCTTGGCATTTCCGGTTATTTCTCCACTGGTTAACATGGGTTAACAATACCGTGTAACTGTCACGTTTGAAGGGACGAAATCGTGACATCTTCACGTCTGCCAGAATGGTAAATCGTCATATGCTCACGTCTTGCCGTGATACCGGGTTGTACAGAAGTAAAGTAAGGAGTCCAATGGAGGCATTTCAGGCATGGGGGAGTGTGTGGGAGAGAAACTCCCTATGGAGGTAACTTAGACTTTGCATACCATTTACATTCACAAAAACCTATTCAAAACCCCAGAGAGCATAGGGCCTCTTTAACATTTTTAAGCTGCCTTCATGGCTCCTATTCCTGGAAGATAATGTTCTAGATGAACCTCTATGTAAGATGTTAAGACTTCACAGCAGCCTGCCCAATAGACCATTGGGCAGGGAGAACAATCTGATTTACATGAATCTACCACTCCCCTTTTGTAAGAGAGAAGAAAAGCTGAGCTAAACTTGAGAAAAGCAGTTCTGCCTTAAAGGTCAGCCCACCTCAAGTGAGCCGCAGTATTAGCAAACTTCAGGGCTAACTATTTCACAGCAGGTGGAAGCAAGACACAGAGCTCGGGTCTTAAAGATTTCAGCATTCAGTCAGAGACAAATAAACTTTGAAAATGCTCCTCACTTCAGTCGCCAGGCTTATAATACACTTGTGGACCCCAGACAGAGTGACATGCAACGTAGAGGTTGGACGTAAGTGACAATGGCAATAGAGACAACAAGGTGAAACAGATGGATGATGATGGCACAGTGAAATGGAAAGAATATCCAAAGTGGGCAGAAAGAGAGCTGAGAGGAATAGAGCTTAGAAAAGGTGAATGAGAACGTCGGGATTAAAGAAGTCACTTTAGAAAGTTAAATGGGCCATTTCACAATGTGCACATAGATTCAAAATATTGATGTGAGTAAGAAAGAATAAATACGCAAAAGCAAGATAAGGAAAATGGTCTTGTCAAAATAGCGAAACATAGTTGGAGATGGATGCTCAGAGAAGAAGAAAAACGGCTCAAACCTTCAAAACCCAGTAGCACAATAAGCAAATACAAGGCACTTGTAATACAAAAAGAACAAGTGCTTCATCGTGGAGCCATTCTGACGGAGAACTAATTTGTGCTTTAAGCGCACAGCCTTCTCTGCAGCACAGCAGCATGCCCTCCAGCATCTCACCCCCCTCATCAGGCCTGTATCAAGAAGAAGAAGTGATGGCAATTTTCCTTCCAAGGGTTTCTAAGAAGCTTTGTCTCCCTCTTTATACATCTTTGTTTGTTATGTGTGTTTGTGTGGCGGGGGAGTTTTTAGGTAATGCAGATATTTTGTGGTAAGGGACTTCAGGGTTCCTGAACAAAGAAATAAACATAAACAGTCATTTGAAGCAGCAGTACATTTGGACATGAACCACACCTTTTGTTGTCCCTAATACACGACCAAATATGCAGAGCTGCTTCTAAAGAGAACTTCTGGTCCTATAGTTTTAACAACCCTTTCATTGTAGGGATTTGGAAATGTCTCCCAAGGGTGTGAAATTGAGTACAATGATCCCAGTAAAATTGTTAATAAAAGAAACAAAATGAATATCCTGCACAATAGTCCAACTTGTTGACGTAAAGTTGTCATAACACTAGGCATGTAAACAACAAGTACAGCTAGAGCAGAATTGCCACGGCCCCCATGGTGGAGGAGACCAAAAAGGAGCACAGCATAATTTGGCTTGGGCATCAGATGCTACAACTTCAGATGTTTTATGGATAACCCAAGACTTTCCAGAGACTTTAGCAAAAGGGTGATCTCAGTTATTCGTTCTTCAGGCAATGCCCATCTCTGTACTAAAAAAAACCTGAATAATAAACCTGGAACCAAGGAATGGCTTTCATTTTTGCTCAAAAGGTGACTACAATTATTAAATGTTTATAATCATTGCTAAAGAATTTTGTGTTGATATACAATATGGGCTAGTTGTTTCAGATCTTAAACAATATAGGCCTACCAAAATCCTCATGTGTTGCAAGGTTGATATTTATAAGATCTCGAGATATAAAGTGGTGCAGGAATAATCGTAAAACTCAGAAGGTTAGCATCTTACTACTTCCGGTTCCCTTGGCTTAAAGTCAATGGTTTTGTTCTACTTGTTTGGGGTTATGTGCCTGAAATAAGGTCTTTGCTTAACACAAACTGAAGATATTTTCTCGTTTGGTTCTACGACATGTTATACATCATTAAATACCCTAATTGTGAATGTCCGAAGCTTCTTTGTGGCACAAGAACAAGTGTCTAAATAAACGACTAAACGTCATCAAGCCGACGTTTGTGTTGTAAGTGGTGTTAATATGTGGAGATTGCCTGCTGAACAAAACCCATTAAGAAGCATAAAGTTGTGTTGGCCACAGAGCTTATACTTTGCAATATATCAAAATCCAATGGGGAATTCCAAAATTAACTTCCGTATTGGCCTACAAAATATACAACATCACTACACCACTCTATTGTGGTGTTGGCTTGGATCGATACCTAGAGGTCCCCCCTCGTGGATACACTTTGTAATCTTTCCATGCTGTTGTATTAAAAGAAGGCAAGTATACGAACAGTCATTAGTCCACAACATGACTTGTAAAGAAGATAAGCATTCAAATAACCACTATTTTTACAAGACCTCCCTCACTGGCTTACCATCAATACCAATACCTGTCCCACTTTTGTTAATAAACTGCAATACAGATACCGTTTCTCTAAGGTAATAAGGGATTGAGAATAAGAAACATTTTTCCTGGTCTAAAATATGACACCAGGTCACAAAGTTACCAAATTGGCAAGGCGTGAAACGAGTCTGCTGGTGGCCGATAAAATTAGCTCATTACCAGTGCGAGGTCGGAGCGTCTGATGTGGGCCAGCACCACATTAGGAACCCAGCAGGCTGTCTGCTGCTCTCCCCCTCCTCCCCTCCTTTTATCTCTCTGCCTCCTTCACTTCCTCTTGATATCTCAATCTCCCTCCCTCCATCCAGGTCTTACCTCTGTGTCACATAGCCTTAAGCACGTTGGAGACATATGGCAGCACTTGAGAGTATCACTGGATATCCAAAGGGGGACATGAGTCATGTAATGAATTCAGACCAAGGGTAAAGATGTTGAGACAAGAGAGGGAGCCGCTGGTTATCCAACCAATAACTGCTGTGTGTGTGTGTGTTGGTGTTCAAGTTTGTATTCTGTCCCAATTATTATGTAAAACATTTCATGGATATAGTTTATCGATGTCACTCTGTTACAGCAGTAATCCAAAGGATGCTGCTTTCTGCTATTACTTTGATGCTAATTGAAGGAAAGATTTGGGGTCTTTGAAATCTAATGGCTCTGATGATTCATGATGGTTTATTAAAGCCAGGGGTCATCGTCACTTCAACCACTTAGTTGTGCCTTCTGTCCCCTGGAAACAAAGCAATGAATGAGTGGTTTCAAATAATGTAGTTTGATGGTTATCATTATTATTTCATCTGAAATATCAGGGGACACATCATATTATGTGAAAGTAAAAGGTAATCACTCTGCAATACTTTCTCTTTGTATGATGTTCCTTTCTGTGAAAAACTGTAATTTTCCCAGTTCCTATGATATTTTTGCACTGCATCATTGTCGAGTTGCAAAGATGTTTTTTTTTGTCCACCTTTAACTTAATGGCCAGCTACTTTGATTATCGTCTCTCCGGTTTGTACTGTGTCATTATTTTAGAAAAAAAGTACATTTCGGATTACAGCCTTGGCCCTTGGTCAATATACTTGTATTTTTACCACTTTATGACATTAAACTGAATATCTATGGGTTATGGAAAAAACATGCAATGAAAGGACGTCATATTGGCTTTCTGTAACATCGATTGACATTCTTCATAATTTCCTAAAACTTTATAGACCAAGGAACTACTCTACTATGAATTGGAAAAAATAATCAAGTTTTATGCTTTGGTTTAAAGATGCCCTATTCTGCTTTTTTTGGTTTCCCATCCCGGAAGTGTGTTATATAGGTTTGCAATGGTTGCAATGGTTGCAATGGTTTGCAAAAGCTAAAATACACAAATACCCTCCAGAAGGAGTTTCTCTCCCACACACTGCCCCAGTTTTTGGCCACATTTTCCTTAATTCGTTAGTATTGTATTTACGATATCCTGCTGACAAGTTGACAACAGTGCATGGAACTTATCAGAACAATAGCATAACGATAGAACATTATAATAGTACATTTCATATGATTGTATACAAAATAATAAGTAACTTATTTACAGTCACAGAGTCAACACTTGTGTTAACATTTGATCATCACATTAAACCATCACCATTTTTTAGACAAGGATCGTCCAAGTGTCACTGTAATTCAAAGAACAGTGCTGCATTTGATTTAAGATGTTCCCTGACTGAAAAGCCTGTGAAATGACAAACTCGCTTTTTTCACAACTCCTGTCTGCCGCAATGATAAAAACCTCCATTTCCATCGCAGGGAAATAATATGAGATGACAACACTGACACACTTACAACCAAGCAGAAAGCCTGCCTGTCTATTTATTTTACTGAAAACCCACTGGCAAGCTATTTCCACATCATGTCAAGGTAGAGCATTACTGCCGAAGTACTACCAACACATCAGCTGCCCGACGCGCGGGGGAAACATACTGGACCATGTTTATTCCCCTTTTCGACATAGATATAAGGCTCAAACTCGCCCTCCCTTTGGCAAATCAGACCACATCTCACTGCTGCTGCTGCCTGCTTACAAGCAGAAACTCTAAAGGGACAGACCGGTAACAAGGACAGTACAGCGATGGAGTGAGGAGTCGGATTCAGCACTGCAGGATTGCTTTGCATCTACGGATTGGAGTGTGTTTGAGGATGACAACATCAACACTCACGGATACGGTCATCTGCTACATTGGGAAATGCATCGATGACGTGGTACCGAAGGTTTCTGTACGAACATTCCCAAATCAAAGAGTTCAGGAATTCTAGGAATGAACTCCGGAGAGCAACTAGCAGTGCAAAGAGACAGTAAAAAGAGAAGGTGGAGTCTGACTTCAAAGGCTGTAACACCTGGAGCATGTGGGCGGGACTAAGAACAATGACAAACTACAAAGGAGCAGCGGGGGGTGCTGCGGGGTGCTGAACAGTTGTTTTGCACGATTTGAGAGCAGCCAGGCTGGGGGTGCAGAGAAGGATCAGGAGCCCTGCCCTTTTGTTTTAAACCCGGCAGATGTGTGTAAATCCTTTAAAAGGGTTAACCCACACAAGGCTCCTGGACCTGATGGCATCCCTGGCCGTGTTCTCAGGGTGTGTGCAGTTCAGCTGGCAGAGGTGTTCACAGACATCTTCAACAGGTCCCTGCTGCAGTCTGTAGTCCCCACATGTTTTAAACACTCCACCATCGTTCCTGTCCCCAAAAAAACAAAAATCACCAGCCTCAATAACTACCGCCCAGTAGCACTCACCTCCATCATTATGAAGTGCTTTCAGCGGTTAGTGAAAACCTTCATCACCTCCTCCCTGCCTGACTCTCTTGACCCCCTGCAGTTTGCCTACAGCGCAAACAGGTCCACAGACGACGCCATAGCCCTCACCATCCACACTAACCTCTCACACCTGGACCTGAGGAACACATATGTGAGAATGCTGTTCATTGATTACAGTTCAGCATTCAATACCATTGTGCCCTCCAAACTGGCCATCAAGCTCAGAGACCTCGGACTCAACAGCACCCTTTGTGATTGGATCCTGAACTTCCTGACGGGCAGACCCCAGGCAGTAGGAGTGGGAAACATCACATCCTCCACCCTGATCCTCAACACCGGAGCCCCTCAAGGCTGCGTGCTCAGCCCTCTCCTCTACTCCCTGTTCACACACGACTGCATGGCAACAAACAGCTCCAACACCATCGTGAAGTTTGCTGACGACACGACCGTCATCGGCCAGATCACCGACGAGACGGAGTACAGAGAGGAGGTCGAA
>NW_011338407.1:0-30953 GCF_000735185.1 Notothenia coriiceps
GTGTTTTAGAGTTGTACCCCCTAGATCAGGTCTCTAGTAATTCTGCTCAAAGTGCACCAGATTGAAGCATTTTACTTTAAAATGTTAAAAAATAATCTTCCCGGGGGGGGACATACCCCCGGACCCCCCTAGAGGATGTGACGTCCACCCCCCATTCTATTGTGTATTCCTTGGACACTTTATTGATCTTTATCTTTTCTATTATACGATTCTCTGGCTGGGGCACAGCTCAAATCTCACCTAGGGCTGCAAATTGTCTAGAACCAGCCCTGCTTCCAACAGAAGTGCGAATGTTACGAAAATGTTTCCCCATGTCCAACGGAGGGAACTTTGGGGTTATAGTCTTTGCAGACCATTTACATGCTAAAACAACCTTTATAACACACTGCAGGAAATGGGAATCCACAAAAAGCAGTAAAGGGAGACTTTAACCAAAGAATAAAGAATATAGAACAAAGTGTGTGTATACTTGTGTGTGTGTATCCAATGTATCAAAGTGAATATTTATATGGTTTCTGTTTGTGTTTAAACACAAGTGTGTAAGATTTAGTGTTGGATAAACCTGGCTTAGACTCCTGGAAGAAAGTCTGATAGTTGCTATGAAAGTTGAAACAGCAAGCTGGTGCTCGTTTGTTCTGCCAGCCAGTAAGTGTTCTCTGATTGTGACGAGAGTTTTTTGAGAAAAAATGACTAATCTCATCTTGAAAAACGACAACAGCAGCGCCCAACAGAGTCATTTGTAGTCAGTTGTATGCTGTGAATCCCTCGAACCCCCATGACCTGAGGAGTCATGATAGCACAACACCAGGATGTTTGGAAGGATTCAACTCATTGTGGTGTTCAGTCAACAGAGCTGTCAGCTCGTACGTACATGTCCGATGAATCCTGCAGTGTGTGGTGGATTCCTCCCTCTTATAAAACAGCCACCCAATTTAACCAGAGAGTCAGGCTTGGCAGAGCTGAGCGGAGTTTGTGCAGCGTTGGTCCAAATGTGGGATCATTAAAAGGTTTTCAACAGATCTGAAATGTTACTTGGAACGACGCTTTATGCTAAAATGGGCAGAGAGTTTGGACTGCAGAGAAAAGTGTCAGTTTATCTTGAAAAATACGATGCATAAAGGGAAGGATTAAGCCAACAGTGCTATGATTACAATGAATCAGCCGCACAGCCAGGGGGCGCACAGCTGACTACATTTTTATGCAGCCTTTTTTTCTATCCTTTGGATTCAAACATTTCAGGCACCATCATGCCTTCCCAGGAACAAGTACCTGCTCTCTGCATTAGGGATCGGGTTCCATAGCATTTTGTCAAATTCAGATCGATTATAACTCTAATCTTTATTTAAAGAGAAGGCAGAAACGTTTTTTAGGTGGCCGACTGATACATCTTACAACCGGAAAATAAGATGAGCAGCAGACTATGCCATTTATCAAGTTCCATTTACCTCCAGTGCATTGTATGGAAATTAACAATCAGATATTTAAAAACTTGAGCGAATTAAACCAAACATGCGCGGCTAGACGCCACTGAAAGCAAGAGGGAAACAGCTCCTAAAACCAGGACACATTTAAATGTCATGATGAGTTGTGCTTTATTTTATACCTGTGTAACATAAAAGAGGATTTCATTTCCATCCCAAGAACGTGTTTGTTTTGGGGGAATTCGTTGAACTTGTAGTTTTTAAGATAGACCTGGAATGCTCCTTCTTTATGGCCTGTATTCTACTACTATTACATTTGACAAACCCTTGGGAATTTATTTTGAAAACCATGTCCATTTCCCATGAGTCTCTGGGCTCAGCTTGAAAGCGCAACCCACTGTCAGAGTGGCAATCCCCAGAGAAACAACCTCTGGGACAGTTCATTCAAGAGAGAACTCTGCAGTGACAGACTGAACATCAGCCTTGACACAGAAATACAACCAAAATAAACATAAATCTCTGCTGTTAATAGAGAGGAGCAGGACTACACACATGTAGGCCAAACAGATCTACTCAAAACACACAAGCCGAATCAGGAAATCCTGTCAAGGTGCCACACAGTGTCTGCTCCACTGAACGAGTCTTTGGCCTCTCGCCTCCATGCTCTGCAGATAGATTGATCTCTTTAAGAAGAGAGCAGTATAAGGTTCAAATGATGCATCTACTTTATTGCACTTTATAACACCATTACAGAGGCCACTCTCCTCCCCACCCCACGTCATTTCCAGCACCTGAGGTAATTGGTATTACATTGTTCCGTGCTGTGACCTAAACCGTATCTGAATTGTCACGACCAGGGAGTAACCCTTGGTTTGAATTGACAAAAGAAAGGATGAACAGGGTTCAGATCCTCCTGGTAATTGATGTGAAAGAGGCAGAGCTATAACACACATGTGGACGACACACAAGAAGAACAAAATTTCTCTTGAATCCAGTCCGATTGTTAGTCTGTGTCTTCAGGTGTGTGTCACAACCATTCAGCTCCCACCAACAAAAGCATAACGTTAGAGGGCTTACATTCCCATGCTGAGCAGCATGTGGAGCAGAGGATGGGCCCGAGGACAGCTGAGGGTCCTGCACGCTTTTCTCTTCCTGTTTATGTAGCGTCTCACTCATTACTGTGAGTGTGTGAGTCACCATACTGTAAGCAGCTACAATCACTGTGGGAATAAGTGCTTCATTATGTCTCTGTCTATTAAGTATGTGTATATGTATTTTGTGAGGACAAATTGCAATAACCTGAAAAGAGGAAGGCTGCTGGTGTGTATTGATTGTTGTCGTCCTTTTTTATTAGAGCTGCATCACAGCGGTGGAATAACCTGTAAAAGTCATTATTAAAACAAATCTATTTGTAACGTCAATAAGAGTGTTTGCTTCTCCTCCACCCATGAAACATGAAGAGAATATATAATACACCAAACTAATTGTAATGGGTGACGCAGGTTTTGGTGTGTTTAACTACCAGAAGAATGACAGCAACAAATGAGGCTGGCATGTGAACAGTCGGTGCATCTTGCTGGCTACGGAGCAATCTTCTTTTATAAGGCTGGTTCTCCATGAGAACACCCATGCAGGCGGGTGACTTAATAAACACTCCTGCCATTGATTTCGCACTCTTTCACTTATTGACAGATGGTGGAGTTAAAACACAAAGAAAAGAAGCAATGTAGCAAGGCAAGGAAGAAGATGTTTGGCAAGCAAACATTCAAGTAAACAAAGTTAATATACTTCCACAAATTGGCTCTGCAAATGTATATTATAATGTTTGCTTGGCCTGAAGGATGCCCCCAATGGTTTCTGGTGAGGAACGGAAAATATAACACATTTTTGTTGACATAGAAACTCCACAAGTTATATTAATAAAAGAAAGATGGCCATCGGCCAAGCAATATTGTCCCATGATGACGACTCTCAAACTTTTCAGTGGAACGGCAGGATCGAGTCAAGAGCAAATTTCCCTACAGGGAAGTTCAAACCGGAGAGACGTGATGTATGGAATACATATTTATTGTTACACGTCATATAAATGAAATGATTACCATGATAATACAACAGGAGAATGGAATGGTGTTTGGCGATTAGGCCCTGGTTTGCACGATAATCATTCAGGAGGGAAAGAACCGCTCCGATGAAAATCCCCGGGGTCTAGACACTGGTGGTGGTGATAAGTAGGTGGGACCGGTCTGAAGGAGGAAGGTTTAGCTTTGTCCTGAGGAGACGGGAGGCGAGAGGGGTGGAGGAGGGTTGCGTGTGGTCACCTGAAATGACAACTGACAGGAAGGAAGAGCAGGCATTTAAGGAATTTAAGGTGTGCAGCAATTGGCTGCTGAGGGGTGACGCCCACGCATTTAATGAGGGGGGAGAGAGCAATAGAGTGACGTGTAACTGACTCATTGTTAGGTCTTCCTTATTGAACTTGCGCTAAAGCTTTCATTTCAAACCGGAGAGACGTGATGTATGGAGTACATATTTATTGTTACACGTCATATAAATGAAATGATTGCCATGATAATACAACAGGATAATGGAATGGTGTTTGGCCCCGGTTTGCAGGATAATCATTCAGGAGGGAAAGAACCGCTCCGATGAAAATCCCCAAAACCAGTGAAGTATAGAATACTGTGATGAACTGAGTTTCTTACCTTGTAGGGTGACTGTGGTGATCTGGGGATGAAATAATAGATTAACATACAGTGGGGCAAAAAAGTATTTAGTCAGCCACCAATTGTGCAAGTTCTCCCACTTAAAAAGATGAGAGAGGCCTGTAATTTTCATCCTAGGTATACCTCAACTATGAGAGACAAAATGAGAAAAAAAAAAATCCAGAAAATCACATTGTCTGATTTTTAAAGAATTTATTTGCAAATTATGGTGGAAAATAAGTATTTGGTCAATAACAAAAGTTCATCTCAATACTTTGTTATATACCCTTTGTTGGCAATGACAGAGGTCAAACGTTTTCTCTAAGTCTTCACAAGGTTTTCACACACTGTTGCTGGTATTTTGGCCCATTCCTCCATGCAGATCTCCTCTAGATTAGTGATGTTTTGGGGCTGTCGCTGGGCAACACGGACTTTCAACTCCCTCCAAAGATTTTCTATGGGGTTGAGAGCTGAAAGATCCAGCCACGTTTCATCTTCAATGCCCTTGCTGATGGAAGGAGGTTGTCACTCAAAATCTCACAATACATGGCCCCATTCATTCTTTCCTTTAACACGGATCAGTCGTCCTGGTCCCTTTGCAGAAAAACAGCCCCAAAGCATGATGTTTCCACCCCCATGTTTCACAGTAGGTATGGTGTTCTTTGGATGCAACTCAGCATTCTTTATCCTCCAAACACGTCTATTTTGGTTTTTACCAAAAAGTTCTATTTTGGTTTCATCTGACCATATGACATTCTCCCAAGCCTCTTCTGGATCATCTAAATGCTCTCTAGCAAACTTCAGACGGGCCTGGTTCTTGTGATCATTTTGACCCCACGGGGTGAGATCTTGCGTGGAGCCCCAGATCGAGGGAGATTATCAGTGGTCTTGTATGTCTTCCATTTTCTAATAATTGCTCCCACAGTTGATTTCTTCACACCAAGCTGCTTACCTATTGCAGATTCAGTCTTCCCAGCCTGGTGCAGGTCTACAATTTTGTTTCTGGTGTCCTTTGACAGCTCTTTGGTCTTGGCCATAGTGGAGTTTGGAGTGTGACTGTTTGAGGTTGTGGACAGGTCTCTTTTATACTGATAACGAGTTCAAACAGGTGCCATTAATACAGTTAATAAGTGGAGGACAGAGGAGGCTCTTAAAGAAGAAGTTACATGTCTGTGAGAGCCAGAAATCTTGTTTGTTTGTAGGTGACCAAATACTTATTTTCCACCATAATTTGCAAATAAATTCTTTAAAAATCAGACAATGTGATTTCCTGGATTTTTTTTTCTCATTTTGTCTCTCATAGTTGAGGTATACCTAGGATGAACATTACAGGCCTCTCTCATCTTTTTAAGTGGGAGAACTTGCACAATTGGTGGCTGACTAAATACTTTTTTGCCCCACTGTATGTGTTCCATTCCATCTTCATAATGAATGTATATTCCATGGATAGAGCTCACAGTAATATTTCATATGCAGGTACATTTTGTTAAGCCTTCTCTCGTTTACATCACAAGGTCAGATGCTGTCGTCAGATCAGCTGTGCTTCCAGGAAGGCTGAATAAATGAATTCGTATTTGGAAAGGCCCTCAGTCGAGACCCCAGACATGGAAAATAGACGTCACAGTCTAGCTGAATATACAAGAAAAACAACCTCCTAGATCTCATGTAACTCAGTGTTCTTTTACAAAATGTCAGGGAATACAGTTTGTTTTAAAACGTTGTTTTTGCAACCTGTTCATCTTCTAGGGTAAAGGGGGGAGGAAGAAAGGAGACAAACTGAAGGTTTTGTTGTTTTCCTCGACTTCAAGATGAAAAGTCTTCTAAATCTAATGAATGTGAAATTTAAATTATTAGAGGAATCCGTTAAATTAATTTATATACCAATTATACGACCCATAGCAAAAATATGCAGCTTGATACTGAGTTTATGCGACTGCAACAGATGGATAATATGTGCTGCATCTGAGTGGGAACAACTTTTCAGTCTGTGATATTTGTTTCCTTTGAGATAGAAATTAGAATTCTATCTCAAATAAATCTAATTTGTAAAAGTTGTTATCATAGTTTCCGAGATGGGTACATAACAAGCCTCAGTAACTTTGTCCACACTGGAAGGAAGGAGATTTTTTATGATATGTTCATTGTTACTGGATATGGCAATACGCGTGAGTTTAATAAAAGCCTGGTTCGTGTTAGGAGTCTCCAATTCTTGATAATAAAGGTCTGAGGTGAATTTACCAAAGAGTAAGTGACCAGAGGAGAGCACCTTAACTCAATGGGAATGGATTCCTGTAATAACAATTATAACATTTATGATTACAGTGGATTTCAATGGAAGTAATATTTTACAGTGTTCATCTCCTCCTGACTGATGTTTGGTAATGCAGAGATGTTGTGTAAGAAACAGAGTGCACTCTGGGGGACGATGGTGAGTCTTTTAATTACCACGGCTGAGCGCACAGCACAAACAACAGACACCGTGACGGGTTCAACACACTCCATCTCACACTGAACATCTTCGCTGCCTCTGTGGCTATATATCCCGCTTTTTGGCTGCACAGTGTGTGCAGAAAGAACTTCCCAGAGACACTATTCAGTAAAGAAAGAAAAGTCAAACTTGTTTGGAAAGCAGCAAGACCTGTCATCATGCCCAGTATTGGCGTGCTTGCCTTGTCTGTTAGGCTTTACTTTGTTTCCTGTTTGCAGTTTGAAGAGTGTGGTTTTTTTTCACGTTTACTTGCATTGCAAAGATTTTAATATTCTTGTTGCCGGGAGAGCTGAAGAAATTAGTCAATAATTCAAGGGGTCAATAGAGTTGATTCACTAACTATTTTAAAGGTCCCATGTCATGGCCATTTCTACTGATCATAATTCCATTGTAGAGGTCTACTAGAATAGATTTACATTGTTCAATGTTCCAAAGTCACATTGGTTTCTCATACAGCATCTCTGTATACTATGTGTATGCACTCTCTGTCCTAAACGGCTTGTTGGAGCTCCTGATTGGATTTGGATTTGCCAAACAAAACATACATTTGAAGACCTCAAGGAATTTTACAGCACTATTTTATAACGTTTAATAAACCAAATGATTTTCTGAGAAAACATTTTTTAAATGTTCTAGGGTCTCATTTAAGGTGTGTCTTCTTTTTGTGTCCCCTGCCTCCTTTTATGATTTGAAATGATCCGTTATGTTGTTATTCTGCATATATAATCGAACATCTGTTGAGAACCACATGGATATGTCTAACACATTTAAAGTGATGTGGATCAACATGAAAATGTATAAATTAAATAAAATAAAGCAGAGGCACAGAGGCTCACCTGCCTCTTTGTTGGCAGCCTGATTAGAAATGCGATGCACGGCGGCACCATTAGAGAGTTCAGACACATTTACCTCTCGTAGCTCTGCCTCGGCCAGCGTGCCCCCTCTTCCGTCCATCGCCTTCCTCCCACTCCATTTATCTTTCAAAAAGATTAGTTTTTAAATGAACTTTTATACTGACAAGTGTTTGCTTCACAATTAAATGTGACACCATGGAGGGCAATTCTGATCATTAAGGCCCAGGGAGCACCTGCAGTATGGTAATTAGCCACGGCTTTTAACGGCAGACACAGCACATCCAGAGCAACCAAGTACCACATCCCACAAAATGTTACCTGATCCACTTGTGGCATCTTCACACAAGATGCTGAATGGCTTCCCTGTGGAGCCACGAGACAGTATCATTAAACAGGTGTTAGACTGAAATGTAGAGTGTTTCTGCTGGGAAAGTATACTGCATATATTATAGGAGACATACACTTTACAACATGTCCATATTTTCTATCTATCTGCTCACAATTTGAATAAAAGGCACCGTGGAAAAACACACGCTCAGAATCCCTGAGTTACTTTCATGTTTCTCTTTTATACACAGAACATTTTGGTGATGGTCAATATCAGAACAGTGGTTATGTAACGGTCTCTGATGCTCCATCTGTTCCCTTCAGTTACCTCGCTATATACAGAGATGAATTTACTCAAGCAAAAAAAAAAAGGTACCTACAGTAGCTACCCGGCTGTAAAGAGATAAAAAGAACACAAAAAGACAGGAAGAGAGCGAGAAGGGAAGAGAAAGGGAAGGGAAAGAGTCTACTGTAAGGTTAACGTGTTCCACCTCTCTTCTCGCCTCTTCTTCTCTCACCGTTTGGTCACACTTCAGTTCAGGCATCAGGCTCACGTCTCCAGAACAGATGGGATTTATCAGGGCGCCTCTCTCCTCCCACAGCAACTCTGAGCCACAACAAACCTCTAACCACATCTGTGCAAACAGAATAAAAGCATCTAAACTACACAATGAGTTGCACATAAACATTTACACGTACTCTGAACTTTGTATAGTGCCAAAAGCAAGTGCAACATGATTTCCTTGAATCCATATTAGAGATATTGTGGGGATAAACCATAGTAAAGAGGAAATTGTGACATGAAATGTAGGAATGTTAAGAGCTGTTAAAACATCAACTAGCCCAACCTAAGATTAAGTAGAAAGTGCTTAAATCACTGACAGAATGAATATGCACATTTTTATTGAATATAAAATCTAAAAACGATATTTTCTTTCTTCTATGGAACAAAGAGTGAGAGCTCATGTGAAGCTTGGAGATACTCACCTTTGTGCTCCAGCTTTCATTAGTTAGTCTGGGAATCAATGAGCAAAATCTCCAAACAAATGAGGCCTCCGTCCTCGTCGACATTACGCCAAGTCTTTTTTTACAGGTGTCACCAAACACGCTTCAATTAGTGCAATGAATGCATTTCATGGAGAACACAAAGAGACCACATGAAAATGCTTTTGTGTCAATGGTAGCATACAACTAGGAAACACATATATGTGTTTCAATTGAGAGAAGTGTGAGTGGCCCAAAGATGAATGCTTCATGAATAAAATACCATGTAATTAAATGGCAGATTTATGGATAAAAACCGTTTTAAAAAAAACTTGTTTGATCAACATATAAACTTTGATTCAATAGACAAAATAAAATGTAAAGAAATGTTAAAATGTCCCTGTGAGGGATTCATAAAAATATGTCTTCCTCTTAAACTATACAACAGGTTGCTATTGAAGTCCAACCTATCCAGCTAAAATATCAAAGTACTGATTAAAGCATCAATGATAATATTCTTATGTGTTTCTCATGCTCAGATGGTGCACACTACAAACATAAAAGGGGGCCCGCTGCTAAAACATTGCTCCATACAAAAACTAAAGTTTGAATTATTTTCCTTTTTTTAGTGTATATACACTATACTTTAAACTGTATTGTTGTGAGCTATCAAAACTCTATAGTAAGGCACACTATCTGCAGAAGAAGAAAACGTAAAAGGTTCTTCTTTTTGGTAATTACAATTTTAATGATAAGTACACAAGTCAAATAAAACACCAAAGATGGCGGAGTAAATATTCAGACTTGCTTATCAATCACGTCAGTTCCAACCTCAGTAAAGGATCAGAGTACTTCTTCTCATACTGAAAATGTATTCAATTAAGAATCGTCCGTTTTTAAAGTGGTGATAAGAGCATGAAGGTGTTCCTTTATTTATCTAAGGCTTGTAATTGGTCAGCGAGACAGGGGACAGCTATGACTGTAAGAACAATTCAAGCCTGAAAACCATAACAGAGAAATTAATCTGCGCTCACTGTAGCATAAAAGAACATTATAGTCAAGAGGAGTTCTCCTCAGATACCATTATTTCATCTGTGACTTGCATGAGACGACACGCCACACATCCTGACCCTTCCACATCAGCTCATATGTAAACCATACAGACTCATTCCCCCTCAGGGCGTCGGTGCTACCTTCAGAGTATGGTGTGCATGTTCATATTTGCAGAAGGCAGAAGTCATTACAGTCCTGTATGTTCTTACACAAGCCTCTTGTGTAACAAGCTGAAGCCAGAAGAGCGTTCTTATTCCACTGACTCACGAAGATGAAGTCTTTAGTGTGAGCTGATGTAACCCGAGGGGGCTTCTCACACGTAGCGTACGCATTTGCATGCACATTCATCACTTCACCATCACACGTGCTACGATATGAATGTCAGCGGAGCAACATGCAAATAAATAACTGCACATCCTCTGTAAAATAAAATGTAGAATGACTAATAATGACACATCCACAATGGAATGGAGGACAAAAGCGTGGGCTCTGGTCTTTGCTGACAAAGCCTGTGTGGAACGGTGTGTCTGAACTTTACCCCTCTCCATCATGGGAGTGGGCAAGGAGCAGGGGTGATGCAAGCTCTTCCAGAAGAGACAAATGTTCACTTCCCTGCTTCAGAAAGCCAGTAGCTCTTTAGTGTTTCATGTCCTGGCAGCCAAGGTTTTGCCTCTGCCCTGCTGGTAAACACAACCTGACCCAGAATCCACTGCGGGGGAGCAGAGCGCACAGACTGCGGGGATTGCCTTCTGTTCAGCCTCTGCTTTCATGTGGAAGTGAGAGCGTTGTGGGCATTTGTCTGTGGCGGAAGCTGAGTGGGTGTAGGGTTTTACCGTGATACTCGCTACAAGTAGAATTACAGCAGCAGGATAATAAGGCTAAAGAAAGCCCTTTTCTTCTCTCCTTTCTTTTCTCGGCACGTTTCACTCCTTTTTATTCTCTCTGTTGGCGTTCAGTTTCTCCTTCTTCACAGCTATTAAGCATCATTTATCCTCCCCGCCTCACTTGTCATCAATCAGAGAGCTCGACCCTACTGACCCGTAGCTCATCATTAAGTACAGGCCGGACCTGCCTCCATTCTGCACTAATTGAAGAACACAGCTATAATTAACAACAAGCCTTAATTGGCACATCTTGATGGCACTGCTTATCAAGTCCAGGGTTTTTTCCACAGTGCGTGATGTGCTTCAGGTGATTAACTCTTCATTTCACTACTGCCACACACACACACCCCCCCTGTCGTAGCTCCATCATTTATTATCAGCTGCACAGTCAGAAGTGACACATGCTCACATTAGAGACATACAGTAGAGTTTCAGAGACTAATGTTGACTATGTCCAGTATATCTGAAGGAATTTGCACAACTTTTGCAGCGAAGGAAAAAACCCAAAAATGACATGCATGTTGAACATTTTTGCCAATACAAAATACTAATTTGAAGGTCAGTCAAAATATTGTCTACTCATATTTGTTACTTAAAAAAGATATACCATTTGAATAACTGCTTCGTGCTGTAGATGTGACTGTTAAATTGAAGGTTGACTGATCATCATTATGCTATACAGATTAAAAATTAAGATTTAGTTTCTCATCTTTATGACAGTCATTTCCATTTATTCTTTGTTTCCACTTACTGTGAGTTTTGTAAATCTTTAAGTCATTTAAAATAAGCCTGCTGACTTTATTTAATCTGTTGACAAAGCCTTAATTTAGCTCAGCAGTTTTCAATCACTGTCTTTTTGTATCCAGTGTAGAGCTTTTATAGCTATAGATGGAAATAGAAAACACTCTTGTGATATCATCATCTCACGCATACATCTGACCTGCTGTCGAGATACCTGATATATTTAATATAACAATCCATATATGAATATTTAACTGGATAATCTAATAAATGGTAAGTATTTATAGATTTAAAATACCTTAGATTGAGAAGTTGCGTCCTATAGTTTTCCATTTACTAATCGATTGTTGGTGTTGCTTTGACAGAACAATCAATCTCACTGAATATTGTCTGACATGATATTCGTGAATTTTTGAAATGATAATAAGAAAAGATTATACAGGAGTACGAGTGCTCTGGCATCACACACCATGTTTCCAAATAAAAAAACGAACTATAAGGAAAAGCTTCTGATTTGTAGCCTGTGCGTCTGTCAGCTACATCAACAAGCTAATTAAAAAGTGTTGTATAAAAGATAAAGATGACCATTTTAATTGTGCCTTCTCTTAGTGTTTGATTTCCACCCTTTTGAAAATATCTTGGGATTATTTGAAAGAATTACATTTTTATAAATGGTGCCATTTGGCCACTATGAATCATTTATAGAAGTCCATACAAACTACCCTACAGCTGATTTATGATCCAGACCCAACCTCTCAATTAAGTGCATGCATTTAATAACTGATTAAAATGAACAATTTGTGGTGCTGCTGCTCCAGAACGTGTGTGTGTGTGTGTGTGTGTGTGTGTGTGTGTGTGTGTGTGTGTGTGTGTGTGTGTGTGTGTGTGTGTGTGTGTGTGTGTGTGTGTGTGTGTGTGTGTGACTCATTGGGCCCTGGGTGGCCCTGTCAGGACTCTTTCCTCGCTGCTGCCTGAACGTTTCCTGGTTCTGTAAACATAGACAAATGTGCCCTACAGGAGCGCCTGTCACCCTGCAGCTCCCACATGCCTCAAACTAATGCATTTTTAAAGACAGCATCAATCAAACCGCAGGCCAGATCAATAGACCACAGAGTGGATTTCATCAGCACTGCCGAGCGAGGTCTTTTGGTACACACATCGCTAGCACTCGAGCTTCTTGTCAAGCAGCCTATCACCTCAATGAGATTCACTTCGGCTTTGGGTAAAGCCGCGGCAGCTGACCTAGAGCGGAGAAAAAAAACCAAGGCAGGTCTGTCATTAATAGAATCTGATTAAAGAGATTAGGGAGTGTTTGTGGTGGCAGCGTGTCCCCTGCACAGGACTGACTGACCCTACATGGTTGATTAAGTCGTTTCATCGCATCACCACAGTGGTCATGGACCATCGCTGATTTGGATCGTTTGACGAAACACTGAGGTCATTGCGGACATAAACCCTCATCAGAAACACAGCTGACTGGAACTGTCTATCTATGTCATGCCAGTGTTTCCAAGAAAGCTGGCATTTACACAGAGACAGAACTCCTGTTAAAGGGACATTATCAAAATAATTAATAAGTAAATGTCAAGGGACTATGGCCAAAAGAAACATTTTAAATTTCTTTCACTTTCTAACCTCTACACACAGCTGAAAAATCACAGTGTGAAGGGGAAATGAAAATCAGATGAGTGATTAGAGAAGTGATTGGTCCCGTTCGCCCCCGTCGCCTTTTCTAAAACTGGTTTCTGCATGCTGGGGCCCCTAAAGGGACTTGTGATTTCATCATTTGACTCTTGTAGATTCAATGGGCCAAATTATATTCATGTCGTATAATGTAAGTCGCCATAAGGGCCTTTTCGGTGGGAAGACCATTTGTTTTTCTTTGACCTCAACGTATAAAATTACCTGTTGTAAAAGATGGTTGATCACAACCTCGTAAAAATGTACAACCACGGACAAGAGACTGAGGGATTTCAGAGGATGTATTTAATTTCCAGAAGAATCACAACAAAATGTAATCTTACAGAGATCTCAACACATTTTCTTTTTCATATTAAATCACAACAGGAATTTTTCTAGGTTTGTCAATGTGGCATTTTGGAAGCCTTTTAAACAATTTTTAGCAATTCTTTAGGCGACTACTGCAATAGTGTATTCACATGGCTGACAAAAAAATCCATCAGAAAGCTGCAGCTGATTCAGAACGCTGCTGCTCGAGTCCTCACTAACATTAAAAGAGTGGATCACATCAGCCCAGTTCTGAAATCTTTACACTGGCTTCCAGTCGGCCAAATAATTGATTTTAAAGTATTATTGCTAGTTTTTAAATCACTAAATGGTTTAGGACCAAAATATATTAACGATCTCCTGCATAATTATGAACCATCAAGGTGTCTCAGGTCTTCCGGGACGGGTCTGCTCTCGGTTCCGAGAGTAAGAACAAAACATGGAAAAGCAGCGTTTAGCTATTATGCCTCGACAATCTGGAACAAACTGCCCGAAACATGCACGTCCGCAGAAACTCTTAGTATTTTCAAATCGAGACTGAAAACCTATTTTTTTGCCACTGCTTTTAATTGAGCTGTTCATATTCACACTGCAGTATGTTATTCATGTATTGTATAACTGTTGTGTTTAATTTATTATCTTTGCTTTTTAAATGCCTGTTGTAAAATGCCATTATATAATGTCTTTCTGCTGTATTTATTCTTAAATGTATTTTATTTTATTTTGTAAAAGCCTATCCTTGCCTTGCCTAGCCTTGCCTTGCCTACATTATTTTTTAAATTGGCACCAAACCTGTGCAACAAATGGTAAAACACAAAAAATGACTGCAACAACTTATCAGACATTATATAGCATGGGAATGGCCATTTTATAATTGGAACTTCATAATCTAAGCTTTAATACACTATAAACGTTCAACATTAAGGCTGTTAGAGGATAGACACACTTCTACAGTATGTGGCATTTACTGTTGACTTTTTATCTAGCCCTGAACATCCCTCACCCTGCCTACCCCTCTAAATATAGGGGTGAAATGGTAAGAGTTTCATTCAGTTTAATTCCGCAATCTGCATGTAGAGGGCCATGCACTCAACATTTCTGTGTGAATAGCGAGCAGCCCTGGATCTTTTAATTTACCTGCAACAAAGATACAAATGTTGGCTCTCTCACATCTTCTTTCGCTCTATCCGGCCATTAGGAAGTAAGGAATTGCGTAAAGATTAGACGCCAAGGAGGAAGCAATTCTCAGCTCTACGGTTCAGCGATAAGAAATGACAGGGTAGTAATCCCTTAAATCAAATTGTATTCAATTCAACTCAATTAGAAATGTGGGGAGGAGATGGAATAGAAATATAGGCTATATCATCAGCAATGTTAAGTAGATGGAGGAATATATTTATAAGGCAACGAGAAATGCCTTTTGCAAACAGAGGACAATATATGGATGGAAGGAGAATATTCATTTGTTATCCAAGGCAGCTTCCTGCTACATTACACTGTCCAACAAAAGTCAGAGGAGGATTTAGGAGGATTTATAAAATGCAAAATTGACCAAGAAATCCTCTCATTGGTGAAATCCTGTTAACAAGAAACCGAGCACAGAGGTGGAGCAAATAGACGAATGGCTAAACTCAGCCAGAGGCTCTGCATGACACTAAACAAAAGTTTATTTTCAGGGCGAATTCACTCCTTACTTTCTCTGCCCTAATATAATAAATATGCAAGTATTTTCTGAACTGTGGTCTTTCTGTCTAGACTCCAACTCCAAACCAAATCTGGACTGACTTGCCTCTAGCTCACAGACACATTGTGCTCCATGATGTTTAAGACTTCAGTGAGCTCCACAAAGTCTTTATGATTAGTTTATAATTCAATGAAACCCACTGTGACAGGGAAATGCTTGGATGTAAGTTGTGTTCTGCTGGCTATGAGCGTAAAGCCTGGACAACTTTGGCAGCAATAAAAGGGAAATGACCCGTTATATTCATTATGGTTGATTTAAGAAAGACAGAAAGATCATCAGTGTATCATCATCATCACACAAATGGACTTTCACTACAACAACTTTCACATACTGTACTTGATTTCTAACCATCTGAAATTAGAGATATAGTGACATTGTCACTGATATCTTACACAACAGGACAAACCTAATTTTCTGTATTTTGTAACTCATATGATTGTATTTCTAAATGAACTATACACATAATAATCCGTTAATACTATAATACTATGCATGCATACACTGAGGGGCTGTACTAGCCAACACCATAATTTTATCTGCAACAAAAGAAAAATGTTTGCGGCTTCTCTCTGTTTGCCTGCCAAAACGGGGATTTCAGTACTGAAGAGACTAGGGCGAGCAAAATAAAGAAGCAGAGCCGTTTGTCTGAAAGCCGGCTGGATTCTTTTCTTTTCAAGGACATTTATGCGTCCTACACTATACCGAGTCCCCCCACCATTTATCCAAGCCCAGCCCACCCCACCCCACCCAGCATCATTGTTTTGTTCTCAGTTGCAGAGATCCTCCCCGCAATTCTTACCCAGCTGCTTATAAAATAGGAAGTCGTGTAAGCCTCCAGAGCCACAGGGATTGGATTCCCTGGGGTAAAGCTGGGTACATTCAGAAAAACTCTCTAGTTTCCTTTTAGGATTATTTTTTTCTAAAAGTAGACAGACTTTAAATTGCTCTTCACAGAAAATTGGCTTTTTAAAAAGTTAAATACTGGAGAACATTACAAGCAGTACAGGGCCTAAATAGGGTCCTCAAAGACAAACGTCATCATAAGTGGCACTCAGACCTTGAACGATTATGTAGTTAAATATTCGTGTTATTAATTCTTTGGCTGACCTCTTCAGACTCGTCCATTTACGCAATAACAAAAAATGGTGATTCATTCATTCCGAGTCATAGTTTACATCATGAACTTCTTTAGTAAACAATCATGAAAAACTATTTTGCTTTCTGTATGGTGGACAAAGGAAACGCCGAAAAACAAAAAAAGCCTCTTAAGATCGCAGCCTTTCAACCAAGCCACCACATAATGCATTTAGTTACAGAGAACTTTTATGACATTTTCAGTGTTTTTCTCAAAAGAAGTGTACATACGTAGATATAGAATAGGAATAGTCAGCTGCATGCAAGTCACTTAGCTAATTCCACCATGCTGTAATGTTAAACGTGTTCAAGAAAATGAGCCCAACGGCAAGCTGTTGGCCAGCAACAGCAGCGGGTGCTACAGTCACTCACAGCCGCACAGGAGAAGGAGAAGTTACCTATAGTAACTAGCCATCCATCCGTCACCGAAGCTGATTTGTTTGATTGATTTGTTTCTGGCGAGCTGCAACCATACTTCACAACCCCACAGCTGTCTTTTAGCACCATAAATAAATAACAACAATCTGTATTTTATTTTGTAAAGGTCAGATGTCCATGGAAAACAGTTCAACATCTGTCTACTCCTATAGAGACTTTCCACAATAGGAGTATTGTTTTCTTTTGTTCCCACATCCTTTTAGAGCGAAATATTCCTGGAGTACACCCAAACATTGACTTATTTTATTGTAGTGACCAAAAGCACAACATGTCAGCTGGGAGGCATGGGCGTCACAGCCATTATATGAGGGTGGGACAAGTCCCCCCCACCTTTTAAAATGATTAGTTTAGACCCACCCAATTTTACTATGCGGAAAGTGTGTGAATCGGTCTATTAAATCACTAGCTGGAAACAAAAATGTTATAGAGCTTCCACATTGCATTGTGAAGGAGGACTCAAATCTTTGATAAGGCAGAAATGCTTGGTTGTTTTAATGAACATTTTATTGCTTCTGGTTCACTGTTTACCTCGCAGAACATAGCTCAAGGAGCCACTGATCGCTCTGACGGTGGTATCTGGGAGGGTGAACCGTTTAATTTTATTCCAGTAACAGTCTCAGAGGTGCATAAAGCCCTGAAAAATTTGGAACCAAGAAAATCAGCAGGTCCTGACAACCTGGAGCCGTACTTTTTAAGTTAGCAGCTGATTTTATAGCTTTGCCCTTGGCTTATCTTTTTAATATGTCCTTGGAGACAAACGAAATTTTCCTTATTTGGAAATCTGCTTTTGTTCTCCCACTGTTAAAAGGGGGTGACCCCACTCACCTAAACAACTACAGACCCATCTCCAAATTATGTGTTTTAAATAAAGTACTGGAATCACTGGTCAATTTCCAACTGAAAGAGTTTTTATCAATAAATAATATTTTATCTGAGTTTCAATCTGGTTTTAGGAAAAAACACATCACTACAACAGCTGCCTTAAAAGTAGTAAATTATCTTATTTACTTCTTAGATAATAGAGTGCACTTTTTATTGACTTGTCAAAGGCTTTTGACACAGTGGATCATGCCTTACTGTTACAAAGACTTGTTAGTATCGGTCTTTCAGGTAAGGCTGTCTGTTGGTTCAAGAATTATCTTTCATACAGATCACAGTGTGGGCAGAAGGCTTAACTTCAACATCTCTTCTGGTACCCAAGGGTGTGCCACAGGGATCTGTTTTAGGACCATTGTTATTTATTATTTACATGAACAGTCTTAATAACAATGTTTTGAATGCAAATTTGCATTTTTATGCTGATGATACAGTTATTTATTGTTCTGCGTCCACCCCGAAGCAGGCTCTTTGTCAGCTCCAGAATGCTTTTAACATTGTACAATCCAACATGTGTGATTTGAAACTTGTTTTAAATGCTGCCAAGACAAACCTAATGATGTTCTCGAAAGCAAAAGCCAAGGTCTTGAACCTTCCTCCTATCACCACCTTGCAGGGGACGGAGGTTGAATCTGTGTTGCAGTATAAGCATCTTGGAATTATAATTGACAATTCGCTCTCTTTTAAACCACACATTGTGGAACTCTTGAAAAAATTAAGAATAAAATTAGGTTTTTTCTTTAGAAACAAGTCTTGTTTTTCCCATGAGGCCAAAAAGAGACTAGTGTCTAAAACCTTTCTGTCTGTGCTGGATTATGGAGATGTGGTTTATATGAATGCATCTTCTCAGTGCCTTCACTCGCTGGACACCGTCTACCACGGTGCACTGAGATTCATCACAAACCTCAGATCCTTGACGCACCACTGCAATCTATACACTCGTGTTGGATGGTCTTCCCTGACCACGCGTAGACTGAAACATTGGCACATCCTTATATATAAGGCTATTCTTGGTGCTCTTCCCCCTTATCTAAGGATGTACATAAATAAAAAATGCACTGGATCCTATCGGCTTCGCTCAGAGAATCTTTTCCTTTTAACTGTACCAAAGGTCCGTACTGAACTTGGGAAAAGGGCGTTCAGTTACGCTGCCCCTCAATCTTGGAACCTGCTTCAAACTGAGCTGAAACTCAGAGAGCTGGTCTCATTAGAAACACTCAAAGCAACTTTAACTGACCTTGAAGCAGACCGCTGTGTCCGTAAATGCTTTGGCTAAACTTGGTGTATGACTGTGTTGTGATTGTGTGTTTTTTAATTGTTTGTAAATGTAAAACTGTCTGAAACTGTGCTGTTACCATTCTTGGGCCAGGACTCTCTTGAAAAAGAGATTTTTAATCTCAATGAGACCTATCCTGGTTAAATAAAGGTAAAATTAAATTACATAATAATCTACCGTGACATGTTCCCGGTCATGTAGACACTTTATTCTTGAATGTTCCTGCTGCAACAACTACATTTACTTCTGCTGCTCAAACGATAAGTGCACTAGCTCTGAACATGGAAACAAAAGCTGGCCTATTCTTATGCAGAAAACATTTCCAGACTCACTTCAGTGACGCTATAGAGTCTACAAATGTGTTATGCTTTTTCATCCTATGTAGTCACTGGAAAATAGTGACCAGAGAGGAGTCCTGTTAAGCTATCTAGAGCATGCTCTCTTGAAGCGTGCCAAGAGCTTCTGATGTCTGATCTTGTTATTAAATGCCTCCACATCAGCGTATAATATTTACGGTGACCCCTCACCGGAACACAACGCCGGACTTTACGCCGGAGAGAAGGAAAAACCAAAAACAAACCGGACAGACAAAATCACAACGTTATATGCGTCAAAAGTGGAACAACAGCTAATTCTTGGTGACCACGGCTAGACAACTGACAAACCCTGTCCCCTGAAATATATACAAAACACCATCAAAGCTCACAAAGTAATCTAACCAGTCCAAACAACGATCTGTAAATCTAATGTCTTCCCACAATGAGCCCGAAACAAAGATAACCCGGCCGCACACGCGCTCCAACGAAACTTATACACGAGCACCAACTCCAACACAAATCTTATCTATCCGTTGCTATCACAGCGCACCGAGCCCCCATCTGTCATGGCCTGGCTCTTGGCCATACCAAAAAGCAAGAAGGACAAGAATATGTAGGAAAAGGTTATATTATTAAACAACCTCATATGGCCAAAGACAAACAAAAAGGCAAAGGCAAAAAGCAATAGACGACGCTGCTCTCCGAGGTCTCGGTCTCTGGGGGGAGAGAAACGCTCTAGGGAACTGACTCAGGCTTTTAACCCTCTGTACCAGCAGCAGGTGGTCCTTAATCAATGCTGATAGGCAAAAGGGCAGATATCTAAAGGGCACACACACAACAGGCGATAGCAAGGCGCAGGGTCGTCAGCAACCTGTTAAAAATCGCTGAATTCTTAAGTGATGAAATAAAGAAGAATGTTTGTGCTGTGACTAAAACAACAAGATCAGTTTATTGTTCACATCTAAAAATGTGATTACATCACATGGTATTAGAGGTGCAGTTATATGTAAGATACACGTGATGGGGTTTCTCTCAAGAGAGAAATCTAAATGTGTGATGGAGAGTGATCATAATGTAATCCCTGCATCTCCCTCCATCTGTCTCCCCTGCCTCGGTCCCTCCTGGGGTTCAACTCATCTTCTCTTTCAATGTTCTCACTTTATCCCCTTATCTCTATCTTTTTCACTTTTTTGTCTCCTCACATTCCCCACAGACACTGGCAACCAGCGCACCTCCAAAGTGTGCCGTGCAGCCCTGCTGACTTTACGCCCTGTCCCACTCTCTCTTCAGCCCCTACTGTAGTTTCCAGGAAGAAGAGATCCATGTCTAAACAGTGGAAAGAAAAAAAGTTCAGTTAAATTCAACCTCATTACGTAAATCTCTCTGCTACTTATGACCACAGCTTTAGCTGACCAGAGTAGACCTGGTCGATAGCGTGCTGTGGGAGCGTGCCTACGTCATCAGACTCGTGTTACGAGAGCGTGAGGAGGTCCATGAAGGAAAAGGAGAGGGTCATCTGACAAGTGAAGCAAGAAGAAGATGAAATGTTCTTACCCACACAGGCTTCCGCCCACTGTGTATCTGGGCAATAATTCTTCTCCACTAGCACGCCCACACACAGCCCAGAATGTGCATATATGTAAGTTAGGCTACTTGAATGTGTACAGATCACACGTTATAACTGAGAATATGCTACTGTCTGTTATGCTTTTAGTTTTCGTGCAATCAGCCAAATTGCTCACTCACGCCGTCAGGTAGTTCAGTGGTTAAGGATCCACAAGTACAGGGTTGACTCCCGCAGCCGGGACGAAGATAAAGCAATGTCCTCCCTCTGTCCCCCCTTCAACACTGATCTTGATAAAGGAATCTCTGGCCAACAAAATACTTACATTTTTTTTTTAAAAAATGTGTTTATATAACTAGGTTATATCTATACGAATCTATGTTCCATAAAATATCAGTTCCCTGCCTAGAAAGGATGACTTTGTTATAGACCGTGGTTTGTCTGTTGGCTGTCTTCAAAGCTCCACTTGTGCTCCGCCCTGACGCTATGACGCAGAAAGGCTTCCTGCGAAGGCGGACGCGTCCCTGCCCACCCTCTGTAGCGACGCAGCATCCTGCAGACCAGATAGGCCCAATGTACTGCCAACCCAAAACCCGTCATCACAAACTCCTGTTAAAGACCACAGAAACACATGTTTTAGACACTGAGGTATTGATGGAACAGAATATATACACGTATGAATGGTGTTCATTACATCTGTTAAATTGTCGTGTGGATTGCAATACATACTCAGATGTTAATTTACTATAAATACTTGGGTACATTTTATACTGCGACCACTATGGCAACATTTTTTCTAAACTTTGTCATTCATCGAGAAATTGTAACAACTGTGAGTGGCAAATGGTACCATCCAAAACATTTACAATTAGGCTTCAAAACCATTGTTAATGTTCCGTAAAGATTGGCCAATGCCCAAAAAAGAGAGTTTGGTCTGTGTTAGCGCGTTAGCTTCAACGGATCAATATTTTAGGTTTTTTTGGCAGTCAACCTTGGTAGTGGTTCTTTGGAAATAATATATAACTTTGTTCACGTCTGCCATACAAGAAGGTCACAGCTTTTTACATTTGTCAAGAGAAAAAAATCTAAAGAAATCAATAACCTACTACTCTACCTTGTACGAGCCAAGATATGCACAGTTTGCCTTTGTAGCAAGCTGTGTTACATGTATTAGAAATGAACATATCATCTTTCCTTTTTAAATTAACACAGAGTTAATGAAAATGTCTGGCCGCCAAAACCACTATAACGAAAGTGAAATTACATTTGTTTGAACAAAAAAATTGTTTGGATTAGTCTTTGAAAAGTAATCCTAACGTCAAGAATTGAGGGTAAACCAAAGGAAAAACTTGAATGATTATTTTCATTAAACTGGACGGCAGGATTGACGGTGACTGGTGTGTGGCTCCCCATTAGATCCAAAGGGAGGCCCAAGCAGGAGATTTTGCACTGTCATAAATATTAGAACATTTCAGTGAGTAAATGGGAGCCGACTGTATACTANCACTCACAAAGTGCCTCCTTCTCCACGTCAATTTCTGATGATGCATGACGCCTCACACACACACTTCCTGTTCCTGCAGTGTGTTCTGATGATGCATGACGCCTCACACACACTTCCTGTTCCTGCAGTGTGTTCTGATGATGCATGACGCCTCACACACACTTCCTGTTCCTGCAGTGTGTTCTGATGATGCATGACGCCTCACACACACTTCCTGTGTTCTGTATCCAGCATGCAATGAATGCACTGCTTAGTGTACATTATGCTGACAAAGCCTTATACATCTCAAGAGCCCCCTCCACGCTGCTCTCAGCAGAGCGTTATGAAGTCCATCAGAGGAACCAGACACTTTGATATCAGTCCTAACTTCCTCTTCTTTCTGTCAGAGACTTCTATAAATGCGTCTTTATCTTCATTACAGGAGATCTCTGTCTGTAATGACAGAAAAAGAGAGTGACAGGAAGTAAAGACGGCACAACGTTCTCTCTGCAGGTCAGCGTGTTCCTGTTCCAGCTTTCCTCTCCCAACACACTCACAAAGTGCCTCCTTCTCCACGTCAATAACCCATAGCAACTGCATCGGCTTGTTTCAGCAGAGAGACGGAGAGGAAGAGGAGGAAGAGGAGAAGCTGTATCAGAAACACAGGAGGGTCTTAACCCTGTCTCATGTTTCTGAGGAGGGAAGGACGTCTCCTTGTTGTCTCAGGTTGATCTTTGTTTAGTGTTAGTTAAAGGAGGGCTAGTTGGTGTTACTATGCTTGGGTTAGTGGGTTAGGGTTAGTTAAAGTATGGCTAGTTAGCAGAGGTGGGAGTAAGTCCTACATGTGCAAGTCATGAGCAAGTCTCAAGTCTTGACCTACAAGTATCAAGCAAGTCCCAAGTCACTGTGGTGAGAGTCAGGCAAGTCAAGTCAAGTCAAGCAAGTCAAGTCAAGTCAAGTCATACGACATTCTGATGAATAAGCCCAGTTTCCGCATTTAAATCAGTTCAAAGACAGTGGTTATGAAAATGGATTCAACCCACACTATGACCTTCATTACATACACAGTTAATCATTTGAAATCTAATTTAGACCGATGACAATCATATTAGATTCATATTAACCCTAGAACTGCAGACTATATAGCTAGGACTCAGAAAGTCTGTTCAAAAAGGCAGAACTCCAGGTGAGAAAATCATATATGGCATTTGCCATTACACATATTTAATTTAAAGGTCTGTTAACATTAGAACTGCCAACAGCGTCAGCTCCTACAGAGATATCATTTAAATCATTTAATTTGTTCCTCTTCATCATTTCCTCTAAACTAAGAAGGACGATTTAAAACTCACTTAATTGGGTTAATTTAGAAATAGCTTCAGTTTATCATCATGACAGATCAAAAAGTTCAGATTCATTTTACAATAAATCAAGGAATGATTCACTTCTACAAACAAAAACAACATCATTAAAACATTTAAACAAACTACTAAAAGTAGATGAACTACATTATTCAAAAGTTTCCAGTAACTTCTGATAATAACACAGGGGAAATAAACGAGGCATCTCTTTTCCTCTCTCTCTCTCCTGACAGCCCGTCAGTATCAGGGTTAGTCAAAATGAATCCCTTGGCGGTTCTAGTGTTCATTTACCCCGTGTTGTCTTCTCTTTGCTTAATCGATTTGAAACCAAGTCTAACGTAGCTTAAACTTAACGTTAGCATTCAAGCTAACACAACACAGTCACGTAGCCTACCTTTCTCTGTGGGTTTTTTTTGTAGTGACGAATGAAGTTGTATGTTGTGGTGGTCCTGTCACTGATCTTTATGCTGCAGACCCTGCATACCGCTGTTCTCTTCTTATTACCGTCATCGACAAAATAATCCTTGAATCCAAACTTCACTATTTTTGGAGTAAAGCTAGCCGCTGCCATGTTAACTGACACTCCTGCCGTCTAGTGGGTTGCCAGGTTTGCGCGCATGGCGTTATAATCACGTTTTTCGAAAAAACTAAACGTAATATCCCACTACAAAAACAAACGTAACATTTTTATTTTAAACAGTCAAGTCCTTGGTCTCAAGTCAATGAATACCAAGTCAAATTCAAGTCAAGTCTTTTATCAATGTTAGTCAAGCAAGTCTCAAGTCAAAAAATATGCGACTCGAGTCAAGTCATACACTAGTAGTTAGCAGAGCAGTGTGTGGGACATGCCAAAATCAGGTACATCCAATGAAAAAATAAGGTATAAAATGAAGGAAACACATTTCAAGAGACTTGAAATCATTGTAGCCTACTGATATGTGTGTAAATGTTTGGTCTTTTATAATAAGACCTCAGAGTTTCATTATTCTGCTACATGTTCATGATAACTGAGTGATTCTGATGGGGAGACCAAAGTTACTTTATTGTGATATTGACCCAGCTACTTGAAATATACGTTGTTAAATTTACTTAGGTTTTCTGAGTGCAATTTGTTACCTCAAGTAAATCTTACCCCCCGTTTTTTTCAGTGTAGAGTGTTTTAGCTCCATCTTCCAACAGGATATTCAAATGTTGTTTTAATTATTCAGACTACACTCACACCACTCACTCCCAGCACATTACCTGTAGACTCAACTGCTCTACAGAAATGTTTACATTAGAAATCAGGCTGATGCTAGTTTGGTATTTGACCTAGATTAGTGGAGCTTACCTTAAATTACCCCTGTTGACATTTGAGTTCTCCTTTGATTCTCTACATGTATAAAGAGTTTTGATCACTCATTCAAACACCTGCTCACTGCCTCTTTAATTAATGTAGGGAAGATCAAAATAATGATTTGTTGGGTCCTTTGCTTTATTTTAGTGTTCAGGCTCACATTCATTCTAAATCTTAACCAAAATGGATTCTACCTTTGTTCTAGCTTAAGACAAATCCAATAAAGAAAATAATTAAATTAATTCCTCTTGCAACCAGTGAGCAGCTCATCAATGTGCATTAAATGTGACTGGAAAAGTAGAAAGCTATCACTGTTTCTGAAAGCCTTATTCATAAGCCAATGACTCTTTTTGACAGGCAGGCTGTGTTATTCCCTTGAGTATTCACCTCACAGTAAAACTGAAGTCAGTCAGCCACGAGGCAAAGAAAAGAGACAATCTGGATGAGAATATAAGAACTACCTTAGACTGCTACTGTCTGGATACGTGCTTAACCATTTGGAGACTTGCAGTAGGAGTTCAACAGTTCCTGAATTACCTTCCTGACATGAAGCTGGGAGTGAATGCCATTGTTAAGGTGCTACTTTGTTAGCTTATCCGTCTGTATTAGAGATAAACGTTTAAGAAGCACATAACGCAACGGTCCAACTGGAAAAACTCAAACCTTAAAGGTCCCATGTCATGGCCATTTCCACTGATCATAACTCCATTGTTGAGGTCTATAGAATAGATTTACATTATTCAACGTTCCAAAATCACATTGGTTTTCTCATACAGCATCTCTGTATAGTATTTGTATTCACTCTGTCCTACACGCCTTGTTGGAGCTCCTGCCCCCCCTCCCTATGAGCCCACTGTGCCTCTGGGATTGGTCAGCTCCGCCCCACTCACACCCACGCGAGAAAAATGAGAAAAATAAACAATCTGCCAACGAGGCCCCGTTCTGGCTCCACGCACGTAACGTAACTATACCCAATACGTTTTACTCGCTTCAGGGTGTACTTTGAGGGTTTGTGACTCTGCAGACCGTTTACATGCAGAAAAAGCTACGTAACACACAAGGGGATGGGTAATAACCAGAAAAGTATATGATGGGACCTTTAATACCTTATTTTTGAAGAATTCTTACCAGGACTACCGCCAGCTTTTTTCAGAAATCTCATGTAATGAAAAGAGTGCAACTTAATGGCATTCAAGCAATCGTCAGTATCACACATTAGCACGGTATCTTGTTAGTGGTTGTGCTAGCTGTGTTTCTTGGACTGAATTTGTTCATAACCGCAAAAAAACGGTCCAACATCGGAAAAAGCTTACTTGGTCAAAACTGATGAAAGTGATTTGATATCAGATTTTATTGTTGTTTACTTTTGTTCATATTTTACACGTTGTTGCATATATCTTATTGCAATACTGTTGTGTCCCTTAAAACTAATAATTGTGATTGTTTACTGGATATCTCAAGAAAAAAAGACTGGAGACAGGCGCTTACGTTTCCGTGTGTTTAATTCCAAGAACACCAGAGTCATCCAAAACATTCCCTTTACACAGTCACATATCTGTAGCATAATCTTTCACCATTCCCTTACTGACTTTGATCTATTATTTGCACAGTATGTCTCCTAATTTATACATATAGGTTTTATAATGACACTTCTTTGCTCTCTAAATCTGGGTTTGTTCCTGTTTTTGGAAACAGAGCAGTGGTTTCTAAGTACACAATGTTGTAGGGGCTGCATGAGTGGACACCTCATGCAGACCCATATACACATGGTTACTCAGCACCACTCAATTCAAGATATACTGTAAGACATACTATAATGCCTACCTGATTGCCCTAATGTAATCATGGGTTCATATTCTCTCTATGTCTCATTGCAGGAAAGCGGCTCCATCTATCTCCAGTTCACCTGCTCCACCGCCCTTCAGCTGGAGGTCATATTCGAGGTGCTTGAAGAGTACGACTGGACCTCCTTCTCTGTGGTGACCACCCGTCACCATGGCTACGAGGACTTCCTGGCCATGGTGGAGGGTATGACAGACGGTTCATTCATTGGCTGGGAAAAGAAGAGTGTGGTTATTCTTAACGTGACGGACGACCCTGGCGGAGCCCGAATTAAAAGACTGCTCAAAGACAACGAAGCCCAGGTGAGTCAAATGTCATTGCTGGACACAAGTATCAAAAGGGGAATCATATAATTACATTTTTCTAAAAGCTGCAATATTCCATTTTAAACCTGAGAAAACCACAATGCCTTTCCCTTATCTTGATAAGCTGTCTACCTTGAAATGACTTCCTCTGTAGCCGGAGGCTAAGTCACATCTGTGAAGGTTCCACAAGCATACAGAAGCAGATGGTGAACGCAGTCAATTTGTAGTTTAAAAAATACCTTGTTCTCCATTATCACTGTCACCTACTGATTTCACCTGCTAAGTTCACCTTGAAAGTCACAACTTGTTTAATGTGTTTCCATAAAAGAGGATGTGATACACTATCTAAAGTTGAACGTTTCCTAACATTGTTCAAAGTACATTTTGTGGATATGTGTTCTACTCACTGTTTCTTGCAGAACAAAATGTCATTGTTCAAACATTATTCCATGCCAAATTATGAATATAGGTTTTTTGAACTCGCTAAAAGAACAGTAAAGTACTCTTTTGCGTTTCCTGCTGTGTGCTGTAACAGAGAAATACATAATACAATGTCAGTTGGACTCCCAAAACTCATTGCCAGGTTAATCAACTTTGTCGTATCAATATAGTTGCAGTGCTGCATTTGCTGCTGAAAAATAATAGGTTACTTCTTCAGGCATTGCAGCCAGAGGAAAGGTTCTGAAGAAAGCAATAACATCTCACCATTCAAAATTGGCTTACAGTAAAAGCCTTATTTAGGGGAGGTTGACGGAGGACACAGTATTAATTTACTCTGGCGTCCTGGGGGACCACTTACACACCCACACACACTACCGCACACACCTGGGAGCTTTGCACTGTTGCAGCACAGGCACGCGGCATATTGTTTACAAACTGATGCATTATGTTGTATTTTAAAGAATTATAGGCCTCTGTCATACAGTTACACAATGTTTTTTTACACAGTGATGGCATATTGATCATACCTTTTTTTTTTTAGACGTCTCCAAAATTACTGTATGGCAACACATATTTCCGTATGTTTAGTCTGGTTATTCGAAATTAATATTTGATGTATGATCTTTTAATTGTATTCAGTGATGCTTTATAGCACAATACATACATATCCTATGTATTCAAACGTTTTGTATCATTACGGTGTTAAGCTTGATTGCTGGCAACCCAGGTTATTTATAGATTTAAATATAATTGTAATTAACCATTTCTGGCTAAGATAAATGACATAATACACTTGCAATTACATATTAACTTGACATGGTATGGCAAGAAAGAAAAGCAACACAACCGAACCACGCTCAGGTGTTCCCAGTCACTCTGATGATCACCTGCAGTGAGTGCACACACAGGTGAATCACATCACACAAGATGACACTGCTAGGATCCTCAGGTTTTTTCTTTGGGCATGATTGCTGTGAAACATAAAAGCTGCAGACAAACAACCTGCTTCAGAAGAAATGAACATTATCAGCAGAATGGACATCATCAGAGGTGATAGGTACGAAAGAGTTTCTGGGTTTCGCAGGATCTTTGTGCAAGAGCAATATGTCCTTTCTCTTTTCACTATTGTATACGTGTAAATGACCTTTGTCACAATAAAGTCCATGAAAGGGAGAAAGGAAGAAAGAAAAGGAGAATGGACCAAAAGAAAAAGGGCTGGATTGAACATGATGTAACGTAATGAAAGTGATATGAAATGTTGAATCGGGAGGGAGTGAACTCAATATGTGCTGGGCTTTAGATGTGGAGAAATGTACATTTAGATGTATTTTTTCATGAAGATGTTATAGCGGATGGGGTTATGCATTTGTTTGTCGTGACGGCTGCATTGCATTGCATTTTAGTGGGACAGTAGGAGGGCTTTGTCATAGTGCTTTCTCATTTATTGACATGACTTACTGTGATACTGAATGAAACCATCACCTGTACGTTAGTAGAAATAAGCTAATCTTGTCATGATAACGCACAGGTTGTGATCGTGGTGGAAATCACTTCTTCTTAAAATTAGCATATTAGCATTGATATTGTGAGTATGCTAGTGTAATGTTGTGGTTAGCATGCTCAAGTTAGCATTTTGCTCAATAGTCCATGGCTGCAGACTCCGAGGGGCCAATAAGTGTGCGCCGAAACTTGCACACTAATGTAGCTTTTCTTTGCAAATGGACCAGATTGCAGTCCATCTCCAAAAGAGCAGCACTAACTGCCAACCAGCAGTTACAGTAAAATGAGAAAAGAGAATTGGTGGCATCTATAAAAGGTGTCCACTCAAATTCATTTATTTTTGAATTCAGTGACAGGATGCAATGACAGTTGTGTCATGAAAAATAGATTAATAAAGCTCCCCTACTTGTCACTTTTCAAAGTGCATTAAGAAAAAAAGGAGGAAAGAATTGATGAAAAATATGGTTATGATAGAACAAACAAAATACATACTCACTCTCGCTCTTTTCCAAAAGCTCTTGGCTTACGTTATCCTTTTCCAATCTCCTAATTGCCCATGGCAGGTTTGGATGGAGGTGGCACTCTGTCTAGAACCCCCTGAAAAAACCTCCAGCTTCAGCTGACTCACTCTTAGCAACTGACAAATTGGCCGTAAGCACATACTCTGCCACATGGATAATTGCAATCAGATGCAAAAAACAAAAAAGGTAGACTGCACTCTGGATTCAAAGGTTGTTTTACATTTCAAGCATGCTGTGGCCTTACAGATTTCATATTTTTAAACACAATGATTGTTCATAAAAGTCCAACATGAACGAGAAATGTCAGGTGGTTCTCCAAACTACCTTAACATGCTGGTGTGCTTGCTGAACTATAATTAAATGTCCACCTCTAAAAAGGTCCACTTCCACAGCAACAACCGTAAAGAATGGAAAGTCACGCACAGGGAAACTTTCTGGAAATTCTCCAGGAACGTGTTTTTTATTTATTTACACTGAACAAAAATATAAATGCAACACTTTTGTTTTTGCTCCCATTTTTCATGAGATGAACTCAAAGATCTAAAACATTTTCTATATACACAAAATAACCATTTCTCTCAAATATTGTTCACAAATCTGAAAAAATCTGTGATAGTGAGCACTTCTCCTTTGCCGAGATAATCCATCCCACCTTACAGGTGTGGCATATCAAGATGCTGATTAGACAGCATGATTATTGCACAGGTGTGCCTTAGGCTGGCCACAATAAAAGGCCACTCTGAAACGTGCAGTTTTGCTTTATTGGGGGGGTCTGGGGGGGTCCGAAAACCCTAGGGTTAAACCCTAACATGTCACCCATTGAGCATGTTTGGGACGCTCTGGATCGGCGTATAAGACAGCGTGTTCCAGTTCCTCAGGGTCTGGGGGGGGTCCGAAAACCAGTCAGTATCTGGTGTGACCACCATTTGCCTCACGCAGTGCAACACTTCTCCTTCGCATAGAGTTGATCAGGTTGTTGATTGTGGCCTGTGGAATGTTGGTCCACTCCTCTTCAATGGCTGTGCGAAGTTGCTGGATATTGGCAGGAACTGGAACACGCTGTCGTATACGCCGATCCAGTAAATCGTAAAAATGTAGGCGGAGCTTAGGGTTCCAATAGGATTATTTGTAGAGCAGGTCCACCCGGATATGTGTGCAAAATTTCGGGTCGTTCGGAGTTACGGGGCGACTTTGTCAATTTATTCCGAAATGGGATTTTGATAGGTGGCGCTAGTGAGCAGGTTGGAATATTTAACCCATTGACTCCAGAATGTCAAATTTGACACCGGTACTGGCGTCCGTGCAAAATTATACAACTTTTGAAGCATCTTAAAGCTCTCAAAAAAAAGGTCGA
>NW_011338408.1:0-4108 GCF_000735185.1 Notothenia coriiceps
CATCCACACACACACACACACACACACACACACACACACACACACACACACACACACACACACACACACACACACACACACACAAATCGAACCCACATCAAGATAAGGACCATTACAAAAGAAAGGACAGGAACTTGTCAAAGACACAATGAAGGGAGGTTTGCAAAGGTCTAGAGAGATTAAAATGGGGTTGATTATTATATCCTCACCTGACAGTTTACCTACCTGTACACTTGCACTATACTGCCCCCTTCTGCTTATATACATAGGCAGACAAAAAACTAATATTTTCATGTAAAAACTTCCACAATCTGAACAGCAAGGAGTTATTTCAGCCAAATTAAGCAGACCCCCCCCCCCGGCTGCATGTGTTTGCATGTAATGTGACACCGTTATGTAATGCGTCACAGTGAGCTTTGTGTCTGTGGATAGATCCTGGGGATGTTAAGTCTGCACACAAGAGAATAGGCTGGACGTTAACAGCAGTGAAAAATGTTTCCTATTTTGAAGGGAAGTTTATGGTTTATCCATTCTGGTCAATGAGTCAGCTGCTGCGTCCTGTTTCCATGGAGACCGCTGCGTCCCCAGCTGTCGTTTCACGGAAGATTGGATCAGGCATCCATAACTAAATTGTTACATCAAGCCGCCAGTCACCCTGACTCAAGGCCCCTCTCCGTTTGTTATTGTGTAAAACTGTTGGTTAATATTTGAGTGTCCCTACAAAGCACATGTCAGATATGACTGACATCATTTTGTGTATATAACAAAAAACAATACCTTTTGCCAAATTGAAATGAAAAGCTGTTTCCAACTAATTCCAGATAACGTCAAATTTTATCAAGCAATTCTTCTTAAAATAACCACACAATGATATTTTGCAGCCCAGTGTTAGTGGCCTCCATATTGAGTGCATCATTGACCCAGCAATCAGGAGTTCCCCTTACTTTACTGAAACCTAGAATTGAATGAGTAATCCTGTCTTCCTTCCTCCAAATCTCCCCTGTTAGTATCGTGTTGCTGGTCAGACGGCTGTCCTTGTGCAGACACGTCCTTATCAGTCCTCTTGTTATGTGTATGTACAAACAGCACATTCCTAATAATAAACTGGAAGTGCCATAACTCATTTCCAGGGCTTTAGGACTCATTCCTACACCACTCTATTAGAAGCAGCAGAAAGAAGAACACAGGTTTGGTACAGCAAAAGAGCAGTACAACAACTCAGCAAAGCGAGAGTTATGAGCATGGGGGAAGTGAGACAGTTACTAGGAGGCCCAAGTCTTAGTAACTTCTGCATTATTCCACACAGTCTCTGGTCTTCATCTGCCACTCCCAGGTCAAAGGTCAAGAGAAAACACCAATGACAAACTCAAGCTACAAATGAAACTAGTTAGAAGACACACATGTGCTCATGTATGCAGGGCTGCAGGGAGGTTTTTGTACATGATGACAGCAAGGCACACAAAGTGACATGTATACTTTATGCATATACACACAAGTAGGCACACACAGGGTCATGAGGTTCAAGTGAAGGTAGAATAATTTTCAAGTATCTTGGTTGAATTTATTTCTATCTGTGTATCTATCGGGCCAAAATGTGTATACCAAAACGTCTAAATGATCTCTGCACTGATAGGACCTTCTTTATTTTGGAACTTCTTGAGGTACATTTTTGCTTCGTTTTTCTGTCCTTTTTCCTAATAACAAATTGTCCTTAAATGTTTACATGACAAATGAAAATTAATATTAAGACTAATAATCCTGTGAACCATGAACCCTTGTAGTCACAGTTCTGCAAGTTCTTCAATACATTTTTTGTATGGCTAACAACAAATAAGACTACAAAAAGCTACATTTTGAGTAAACCGTCAACTTAATTGAAAAAAATCGATACTTCGGATCATGTTAAATTCAGAATATGCATATACAACAAGCAGTTTACATGACCATATTAAATTCAGATAATAGTCATATTAGAAAACAGAATATAACTGTTAACCTTCTTGCTTTCTGATTTGTTCCTTTTTTACATTGTATTATTATGCTGTTGGAACAAACTCCGTTCCAGTATCCATTTCAGTGGACAGAATCCTTTCATTTCCTTACAAACGGTTTACATTTATTGGCAGGAACGTGTTGTTAAAAATGTAGTGACTTGTATGGTTCTCATAAGGTAGGTACTGGATCTAGGCATCTTGGTACTTCTGTGTTACTACACAATACAGTTTGTTTTGGGTATTAACAAATATACACCAAAGTCCCTGAAATAGGACAATACATATCGATGAATAATCCGGTATAACAAATTATTGTGCAGGAGAATATTGTTAAATTCACGAAATTAAAGTGATTGAATTAACATTGTGTGTGCTAGTGAACTGTCAACGTGCGGGGAAACGGTGGACCTCTGTCGCCTGTCAGCGCAACTTCAATGATCTGGTTTAAAAACATAAAAATGTCACGAGCCGATGTTCGAGATGAACTGGTTTTTGAATTAACTGGTTTACAGCAGGCAGATGTGTCGGGGGCGTGGCCTTCGAGTGAAATACACACTTCGATCGCTTCTTCTGTCGTTTACATAAATCTTTTGGTATATTTGGCTCCATAGGAACACTTTGATGCACATTCAGTGCCAGTGTGTGAGGTTGTGGTTACGATGGCGATATCTGGACGCGTACAGCGAGAACTACAAAAAGACAAACGAGTTAACTGGGGGTGTCTGTTCAAAACATTGCGAGCTCGAATAAATCATTTAAACCAGCTATTGTTTGTTACCAGACTTATTACTGAATATCGTTCTTAATGTGATACCAAGTCCATCTGAGACCTGTGTACACCTTCAGACAGCCTCCAAGTGAAGCGTACGTTGTTAACTCACAGTTTGAAAGCAGCGTGGAGAAGTCTTCAGCTGTGGTAAACTGTGATCCACTCAGGTAAACCGGGATCCGCCCAGGGTCAACTGTGATCCGCCCAGGTTAAACTGTGATCCGACCAGCATGGTCCACTCTGCGCTTAGACTTATAGTCTAGCAGGAAGGGCCCTCAGATTTTGAGATGCCCCTACCCGAGGTAGAACAAATGACAACAATGATTTGTCTTATCTTGAGGATCTCCCATTAATGAAATTGATTGTTGTGAAATGTTTTTTTGGTTGTTCTTTAGAACTACCCCAATCCCTGAAAAAGAGCCAAATTAGACAAGGCCAAATGTGGGAAAGGTGACAAAAAAGCCCATAACTTGAGAATGACAACTCTTTTCCTCTTCAGATTTGCTGAGGTATGAACCAGGTGGCTGTCCTAAATCACCAAATAGTCAGACAATTATTTAACTAAAAAAATACTGAATTATAGTCCTGTAAACTTAGCTTTAGTTTAGACGGAAATTGTACTTTTTGGTGATAGGAACATAGGACTCAATCACTTTTCCCTCATTTATCAGAAAAAACAGAAATCCCTAAAAAAAATATACCATTACTGAATTAGTCTAGGTGCTATTGAACACTAACCAGTAGTTGTATGGAAATATCTGGAGACTGGTTCAGAGCAGACTGATTTACAGACTCTCCTGTTTTGCCAATCCTGTGCTTAAACAAATAGCTCTACACCCCTGGCCGAAATGTCCATAAAATTAAGTCTGAGTTAGAAATATATCTCAAATAATGTATACACTGTCATTTCCCCACGTAAACATAACAGTCTGGAATGAAATGGCTGTCTCCTGTGTGCTCCACTTCTTTCTTGGTGCACCGGTAACTTTCTCAACAAAAAAGAAGTCGGGATAATGGGTTAGATTTTTTTTTAGATACTCAACTTTTTTTTTCTCTCTCTTTTTTTTTCATGTCCCTTTAGGGCAGTGATTCTCAAACTTTTTCTGTCAGGCCCCCCCTTTGTAGAAAAAAAAGAAATAGTCACCTAATGGGCCAAGTTAACATTTATTAAAACACATTGTGTTTTAATAAATGTTAACTTGGCCCATTAGGTGACTATTTCTTTTTTTTCTACAAAGGGGGGGCCTGACAGAAAAAGTTTGAGAATCACTGCCCTANGAGGCTGTCTGAAGGCGTACACAGGTCTCAGATGGACTTGGTCTCACATTAAGAACGATATTCAGTA
>NW_011338408.1:4422-4786 GCF_000735185.1 Notothenia coriiceps
ACCCCAATCCCTGAAAAAGAGCCAAATTAGACCAGGCCGAATATGGGAAAGGTGACAAAAAAGCCCATAACTTGAGAATGACAACTATTTTCCTCTTCAGATTTGCTGAGGTATGAACCAGGTGGCTATCCTACATCACCAAATAGTCAGACAATTATTTAACAAAAAAAATACTGAATTATAGTCCTGTAAACTTAGCTTTAGTTTAGACGGAAATTGTACTTTTTGGTGATAGGAACATAGGACTCAATCACTTTTCTCTCATTTATCAGAAAACAGTGAAATCCCTACAAATTATACCATTACTGAATGGTCTAGGGTGCTATTGAACACTAACCAGTAGTTGTATGGACATATCTGGTAC
>NW_011338409.1:0-3028 GCF_000735185.1 Notothenia coriiceps
AGACGGAGCTTTCCAACGATGTGTCTGATGACATGGTGCAAACAGCGGTCGCGGAACTTTGTTACGTTAGAATCTACTAGCCCCCCCCAAATCAAAATAGCACAAAATCTCAAAATGTACCAGTGCATGAAAAATGATGTTTTTGCCTGCCGTGTCTCGCTAAAGTCAAATACGTCAACCTGAAGTATTAATTTTACATTGGATGAATGAGATAAACATGTGTTGGGTTAACAACATTTAATCAAGTGTTATGTACATATGTCATTTAAATTAGAGTAACATAATGTAATTGCGTGGAATTTTGTCACGTAATTAAATCATGTTGGTCTAACAAATCATTTTTTTGAGTGTAATGAATAATCAGTCTTGTTTTTGAGCAGTATTGACAGGCAAGAATGCCAAGGTCAATAAATGAGAGCTGAGAGGCTGAAAGGCAGAGAGGATTGACTCTCTTTTACACTTGTGGTTCTGTCTATACATCTGTTTCAATGCTTACTTTCTTTTATTTCTTTGCTAAAACAATTATCTGTATGTCTCTATCATTATGTTCTCTTGAGGTTAAAGCTGAAAAGCGCTGTTCTTTTTCCAGCATTCTGTCTTTTTGATTGGTTATAGCCCCTCTCACGCTGAGCCCTTTTTTTTTGTTCAGTTAGTTTCTGTGATCTTTTCAGGGAGAAGGCTAAAGGTACTGTGAAAGAAAATAGCATTTTAGTCTTCTAATAAAACTTTTACTGGTCTCGCTTTACCGGCTTTGTTCAGAGTGTGGCACCATGCTTACTTTATTTCCTCACTGTTTCCATGACAGTTTTTGTCACTGTGTCAGTAAATTATCATCCTCCATCGTAGGTGTGTGTGTGACCTTTGCTGCAACACCTCCAGGAACGTGCCAGAACATTACCCTTCCTACATCTTCACTGACCTCACATCACACACATTTCTTCCACAGCATCTCACCTAATATTTTCCCACCTCAATTACCATCATGCTGCTACCTGCCTCTTCCTTCTGTCATGGATTGTTACCTTTGGTTACACCGAGACCTCCATAATATTTGCACTTTCATTGGAATATTCCATTTAAACTACTTCAGTCTTTTTCACTTTGCATATTTTTAGTGTTAAGCTCCGGTTGTATATTCAAAGGCTTTCTTGTCCATTAACCGAACCAAGAAAACAGACATTGAGGAAAGAATGGACGTCATCAGCTAACAAATAGATTGTTATTGGACCTCTCAGCTTCCAGAACTTGCTACGTGAGTCACAATGCAGACATTCTCAAAGAATTGATGCTTGTTTGACAAAAAGTATTTATTGGGACAGATGACCACCAGGCTATACTTGTATAACGAGAACTGGTTACTGCTTGGAGGAGTGGCTTTGTTTATTTCATTACAGATGCTCAGTGGCGCAAAAAAACAAAACACCCAGATCTTCCCTGGATCTTTCACATCAATGGGTCATAGAGCATGCACACTTACGTCTTCCTTAAACCAAGTCTAATGACTGGGGAGGATAGAAAACTGGATTTGGCTTTGAGCGCGTTTTACAACCGTTAAGGTCCCAATGATTCAGGAAAGAGCTGTTCTACCTTGAAAGTTGAACAACGGAGAAAAATGATTAGCTAATTTGTAAGTCAATGGGAAAATGTATTCTTGGGCCCAATGACGTCACCTGACTGACTCATAAGTGGAAATACCATTGTTTGATCACTAAGCCAGTCTCAGTTCCCGGGGCTTTGGGGCCACAGAGAGCTGCTAATCACGCTATGTTCTAACTGATACTTATTGTCATCAGCCCCTAGCTAAGCTGACAAGGCCGGAGATGAAATATCTACATACATCTTATAAGAGTATAATACCTATGTATAATATCAGTTAAAATAAGTGCTTCAACATAGTTAACATTGCTGAAGGTATGCACAAATATTGATAGATGTCTTGTAATGCACTATTGAGGAACCTGCGACCCAAGTTTTTCATTCATTGCATAACTACACCGTTTGTGTATATGATTTGTCAATAAACCTTAGAAAATCTTGAAATCTTGAAAGGGATGTGCAAAATAGTCATTATATACAGTCTTTAATTAACTATTAGTAGAGAATAACGAGTAATGAATATACTTTATAGGGATCCTATTAATATCTAATAATAAAAATAATGAAATTCAATAACATGCTTTAACCACCAAGTGTCCCTTTCTATCAGCTGTGCACCTTTATGGTGTAAATACAGCCTATCTACCAATTGGATCAAATATAAAAGTCAGCCGAATTAGTGTTGATACTGCAAGGAGACGTATTGTGTGAAAAGAAATGTAAGATGTTGTTTAATTGCTGATATATTTATGATCCACGTCACGTTTTCAGTGTTGGCGGCAGTTCCTCATATTTGTCTAGAAGTCTTCTCATCAGGTCTCTATAAGTAGAAAACTACAGCAGATATGTAATATTTAATGCAGTTGAACCGTGTATTACAATGCCGTTATGTGATGACTTTCAAAGAGAAAAGCAAGCACACTCGGAATAAAGTATTATTTTATTTTTTTAAAATGTTTTCGGTCTGTTTCCGGTATGTGTTAATGATGATGTGATGTGAGATGTGAGACTGGAATTGCACAGGGGAAAATAACGTATCTATGCCACCATTTTAGATGTGGATTTTGTTAAACTAATACGTTTGCGCTGTGGACCAACACTATACATTGACGGGGAAGGGGGTAGTAATAAAGATACCACCATTAAACAGTTACACAACATAACAGAAATAATATTGATAGCAGCATCCCTAGCAACCACCTTGGTAACAATGAAAACGTTCTATGGACGCAATTTCCTGAAGTAATCTTCGTAATAACTAGCAAACTAAAGATCATGTACATCCACTGCACACATAATCTGAAATAACAACTCATATTTCTCGCATCAAATGACATCAAAACGCATTTTAATGGCCAAACTAACTTTAAAATAGGCATTTTACACCGAGAATAAAACGAAGTTCGGCCATGTTTTTTTTTTCTGCAGGGAG